>NW_020955498.1:639118-664921 GCF_003031625.1 Empidonax traillii
TTCTGGATGGGAAAGTTAGATATTGTAATTTTTCAACTTCTGGCATCATTATCTGGATGGCAAGTAAATTCTGTTCCTGAGGTAGCTTTTTTCCAAGGCCATGTAAATGTGTGTCACAAATGGATTCACATTCATGAACTTAGAGAAAACATTTGGAAATAATTACAATTCTACTAATAGGAAAAAAAAATATAAGCAGTTGCCAAAATAAGGATGGCTTTCAACCTTACCATGACTTCAGCTCTGGATAAAAGAATATGCATACCAAATTAAAAGCCATCCCTAATTTCCTTATTTAGTAAACTGACAGCTTTATACCACATCTATGCTATGTCTGTGTACTCCTACCCTGTAATTTGTGACCACAAAAACTACATCCCCCATGTAGAAAAACCTGACAACGTATGTCCAGTTCATTTCAGTCACCAGTACAAACTCTCCCTCTGAATCTAGCCCTGTATTCCTCCTCTGAGTTCTCCTCCACGTAATCCCAGGCAATACAACCTCAAGCCTTACATGCACTATATTTCTGACCTCTGTTCTGTGCATTCAGTGATTTGTACCATGAAATCTGAAGCACGATAAGCACAGTCATGTCAGAAATCGCTACAAGACAGGCTTCTTCAGACATGATTGCAAGCTGATGCTCAAGTCCAGCTTAGCGGTCTTTTTTGAGTCTTAGTGACAAATCACTGCCTCAGCTCACCTTGTAGCCAAGACTAATGTGTGTTCCCAGCAGACTGCAGCTCCTAGAGGGCTATCTGCTTTGTAGACCATAGTGTAGACCCTAACAAAGATACAGCACAGGAAGGTGTGTGCGTAGTCTTGCTACCAGCTGGTAAAGGTCTTGGTCCATTGTGCTGTCTTATTTTAAACTGCTCAGTCAATCAGTCTCCATACTCCAGCAATTTCTGAGGCCATACCTGAACTTACAAATAGCCACTCTGAGAGAAACAAATGTCTGCAACAATGCACATCCTCCGGAAGTCAAACATTTGTAAAGCTACATAGATTTAAGAGCAGAAGGATGAAGATGGTAAATATTGTAAAAGAGGTCAAGAGATTACACCAAATGAAACCGGGATATCAGTCCTGAAGACACAGATGCAGAAATATGGATTTTTTTGGTTCAGTTCTAACTGCTAATTGAAGGAAGGCCAAAATCAGAAAACATGATTAATTACCAAGATGACTGTGTTTCCTTAACTAAACTCAGGTGCCAGGGGTCCATAATGAAGTCTTCCAAGCAAATAGGATATTATGGCACTGTATTATACAACTGAATGGAAAATTCATTCCAAGACAATGATGTGTTTACCTTCACAAGGAGATTAGTTATAGGAGCACTGTCAGCACTTAAGGCAAACCATTCACAGTACATTAAGGAGGCAATTAGAGCAAAAACCATCTTCAGCATTATTGTTCTTACTAATTAGTAGTAGTCTACAGACACCAGAACATCAATAATAATATGAACAGCCAATTTGTACCCTCAATTTTCAGGAAAAAGAAAACAACTAAAATACATGTTTTTGTCAAGAATTGAAACGTATATTTAACAGGGTATTATCTACATTAACGGTCCCTTGGGCTTTCTACAAAACTGTTCAAATAATTAGGTTTTCACCTGCTATTTTTTTAACTCTGTACACAAAATCATTTAAAGGCACAGAAGGAATAGACCTGAATTTTCAAAGCACAAAGTCATTCCGCATGTCCATCCTGACACGACTTTCCGTTAACAGCATTCTGTTCAAAAAAATGCAATCATTGGCAAAAATTAGTTAAATAGGTTTTATTTAGCTCAGAGCCCCAGATTATCAGGGGGAGCGGCCAAATTCTTCAAGCATTGATGTGGTGATGATTTGGGGACGACACAAAGACACCATGTGCATATACAGAGGATGAGAGTCCTTGCCAAAGGGTGGTTACTCACCTTCCCACTGGCCAGTCAGCACCAGACTCCTGCTAATGACAATGTCAATCTCTCTGGCACCATATTCCACAGCCAGCTTTATTTCAGCCAGTTTGGTTTCTAGAGGAGTTTGTCCAGATGGAAACCCAGCGGCCACTGGCATGAAAGGGGACGCAGGTAGAGAGAAAAAATGTTATAGAAGTGTTTTAAAGTTTTATAAATTAACCATAAAATTGCACATACCTCTAATACACCAACAAGTTTGAAAGTTATTCTTTTTTTTATCCCTACCATGATTCAAAAAATCCAAAGGCACTTCATCCACAAGAAGTATTAGCTCTACCCTCAAAATCCAGTGTCCAGCAAGATACTAAGTGCATCTTGTGAAAAGATCTTTCATGTCTTAAAATTTTTCCAGATCAGCCTACATAAAAAGCAAAATATCTATTGCTTCCAGCAGAACTGAGCAAACAAGAAGTGAACTCAGATATGAAGCAATACATAAATTTTTAATTCTCTCCAATTTTTTAAGCAGTATCTCAAGTTAAATCATAATAATATTGTTTAACAGCTAAATCACAATACAGCAAAAACTGCTTTCAATGAGGTCTATTTAGGATTATTTTTATGATGTTTAAGTACAAAATCCAAAGGTAACTTTGGAAATGGAAAAAATAATGGCTTTTTCAGAGATTGTCTTTCTCTGACATATAAATGCATTTAGTATGTACTTTTCCCCCACACAACAATGAAACAACCAAAAAAAACCTCACCAGAAAAACGGATCTTAGCATTAAGCACCTAATCTAACTTCAAAGTTAGCCCCTGCTTTGATCAAGAGGTTGGACCAGGTGGCATCCAGAGCTCCCTTCCAACCTGCATAATTCTTCGATTCTACTTCTTGCTTATTGTGGATTCAGGACTTGTGTCTCCTGTGTGGTGACTGGAGAAGAGCTGGCACTGTTGGAGAGTTGTATGTAAAGGCTCTGAACCTGCAGGCTGCCCAGCAGGCAACAACCCTCAGCTCTGCACAGATTTAGGTAGGATGTGCTGGGATAGAGTTATCCTCATAGGAGCTGCTACAGGGTTGTGTTTTGGATTTGTTCTGGAAACAGTTTTGGTATTACAAGGATGTTTTGGCTACTGCTGAGAAGGGCTTGCACGGAGTCGAGGTCTTTTCTGCCTCTTACACCACCCCACCAGCGAGTGGGCTGGGGATGCACAAAAAAACTGGGAGGAGACATAGACAGGACAGCAGATCCCAACTTCCCAAAGGGATGTGCATTCCACATGGCATCATATCCAGCATATAAATTAGGGTTAAATTTGGCTGGGGGCTACTGCTTGTGGTGAGCAACTGTCTTAAATTTGTGTCACTTGTCTCACTTGGATTTTCTTTCTCTTTTTTTGGTTGTTATTTTCCTTTTCATTCCATTTATTACTATTAGTATTATTAGTTATATTTCATTTAAATTATGAAACTGTTTTTATATGAACCCACAAATTTTCTCACTTTTACCCTTCCAATTCTCCTTCCCTCCCCAGGGTGGGGGGTGTGAGTGAGCTGCTGTGTTGCTTAGTTGCTGGCTACAGTTAAACCTTGACATAGGATTACACTTAAAAGCCAAACACCTGACAGGGAAAATAAACCTTGTATTAGAATTCCTATTATTATCATCATCATCTTCATCTACTTAGTGTGCACTGATACTTGTCCAGCACACTGTCTCAATTTTTTCTATTCAGGTAAGGAAAACACTGGTATATTTTAAAGACCTTTTTGAAGAGCTTCCAGCAAAACAGACTTGGCATTACTGATAAGCTTGAAGTTGAAAGAAAACAAAAGATTAGACCAGAAGAAAATCCTCCCCTCCATTCCCTTCCTTCCACCTGTTACCTTTTCACCTTACTCCCTGACACAAAAGCAAGTCCAAACTTTTGGATTTTTCCACATATTTTATAACATCAAAATATTTAATTGTATATTTTTGAATAAAGCTTACCTGAAGCTACTGGTATGTTACAACCAGCAGCCTTTAGGGCATTAACAGCATCGGTGACTCTTGCAGGATACACACAAACTGCCCCAACAGTAATGCCTGCAAAAGCCACAGTTCACTTTTTTCAGACATATAATTCTGCCTTCTCGAGTGTGGTACATACTATGAGCACATGTGCATTGTTCTCATCTCCCACTTCTGCATTCTCACAAGGATCTTAAGCACCTCCACCAGGGATGTTTGTTCTATTGCTCAAACAGTTCAGGTAATTCTCCATATTCTTTCCTCCCTCGTGTTCCTTCACCTGACCCTTGGAGCAAGTCTACATCAGCAGGAGTTACAACTCCAAGATATTTATCGACAGATTCACAGTTTAATGCCAACATATACAGTTAAGACATGCTTAATCAGCAAATTACTGCAAGACAAACTGTTCTTACTTGTTGAGCCAGACTGAGCCCAGCAGCAACTGAGCAGCCTTTATGTTAATGTAGTCCTACTGCATGTCTAGTTAAAATGCTATCCTCTCAAAGTCTCAGATAACTGACCTCGTATTTAATACTTTCACTGTCTGAAGAGTCCATAAATCCAAATTTAAAAAAAAGACCAATCTTTGGTATTTTATGTATATTGCTTAAACCAGAGGCCTGATTTCCCTTTGGTTCTACACTGTATGACTTTAAACAGTGGATCAAAGCCATTTCTGAAAACTGAAGAACAATGAGGAAATGCAGACATTTTCCCTACACACAGCAAAAGTTACCATACCCTTATCATGCATGTCCAAGGCTTTGAGCAGATCCTCTCTGATAGGATGCTTTGCTTTAAAACACAGTCTTTGAACATTTGAAGGAGTGTCATCTCCTGAAAGAGTGGTGAGGTCTATGCAGGTGACAGCTTTCAGCAGCCAAGCAGCCTACAAAGGGAGCAAAACAAGGAATACAGTATTTTCACTTACACTTCCAAAGTCAAACTGACTCAGAAGACGCAGGAATCAGAAGCCTGGCACTCACTCTGACAATGAGGAAACGTAGAGGATATAAGATAAAGGATAAATAATGGCTTATATTAGACAGGTTTGGCAGATAATTATTTATAATTCATTATTTTATAATTCATTATTTGAGTAGTATCTAATGATACAGAAAAGATTTGGAATCAAAAGTCCACTCTCAGAACCAAAGAATCAAATTCCAATTTTTGATGCAAAAGCTAACTACCAAATGGGGCTCTTTAAGAATCAGTTATTTTTATCAAGAAAAAAAAAAGCATCTTGTTTCTGTAAGACAAAGATAAAAACCACCTGTGTGAGATACCTCACTGCCATAATATGCCTTGTATACATATAGACAGTATGTCTGTATCTTTAAGGGTTGTATGCACAAGAAATTATACACATGCTTCAAGAGGGGCACAGGTTTTAAATCGACAGCACCCAGAGGAGTCAACACATCAGCAGTTTGCACACTTGCATGTTTGCATGCTTATCCTGCTGTGAGAGTGAAATTTGGAATCAGAGGGGTTAAGAACCCAGGTTTCTTCAAACTTAGGGTCTAGACTCCAGATATTTCCACTTCCTTTTGTATCAATCAGGAATCAAAAACAATTCTGTAATTATTTGGTGCAAAGTTAAAAATCAAAAGCAAGAACTAAGTGACGAGGTTAAAGTACTCTTTATATGAAAATGCTACAGAATTTTAAAATACTCATCAATCAAAGAATGGAACAGAAGCACAACTAAAAATTTTATGAGCTTTTTTGCTGAACAAAAGTTGAGCATAACATATTCTTTCGAAATATCTTCCAGCAAATGCTCATTTACAGTGATGGCTTCACTACAAGCTGACATCTCTTACTGGGCACTTGTACAAGGGGAGAGTTTGCAACAGCAAAGTCCACGTGAGTCCACAAAGCCCCTCTCTGATTGCTCTGCTCTGTGACACGATTTGTCAGTACAGGCAGCTAAGCTTGTTTCTGCATGAAGGTATTACTCTGCAAATCTTCCATGCCTGGCCTGGCTACAAAGCTTTCACACTTCGCTGATGGGAGTCTCCTTTTGGCACCTGCAGCAAATGTGACACTGAAACCTGCTTTGGGGTGACTCAACAGAGTAATGAACCATCACTGGCCACTGCTAGTCTAAGCTTGACTGCTTTCTAACTGATTTCTCCTTTCACCCTATAGCACTTCAAAAGGGTTTTTCACTTTAAATGGTTTTGTGCTTCTTCTACTTGGATTTTTTTATGCTTCGTTCCAGGGAATTTTCATCTCATCTCTTATGATATGAATCATAAACTCATCAAGACAGATGTAGTCAGGGAGTTCCAATAACTTTTCAGGTTTTTAAAGGGTTTTCCAAATGTATATTTTGGGAAAAGGGATACGGAATTTGAATCTGTGATGCTCCTTACATTGAAATACACAAGATTCAAAATCATCTCTGAAATAAATAGCACATGACTATCCTGCAATGACAGTGTTCAAATACAGGAGAGATGCTTCTGACATTCTTCAAAGTAAAACCTTGCTGAAGTACCAGTGTTTCTACACAGGATGGTGGAGAAGTGTTATTAATAAACATTTGTCCTCCAGCTGTGTTGTGGGAGTGACACTAAATCCCTTTCTTCCAAATTATTCTTTGTAGTGAAAGCCTGTGGCTCTCTCTGTTAGTTATATAGTAACTTTGGTCAAATCAGACTTTCTTTTTACATTACTGCACCTGCAGTATCTGAGGATAGCCAAGATTATGAAATACCCTCTGGATTTTCTCCCTGACACTATTTCCCAGCTCAGAACCACTGGACTGATTACCTTGGTATCAAGTAACCTTTTATGCTCAAGAAACTTATAAAAAAACGTTGAGCTAGTGTCTAACTTACCTCAGTTTATGTCCATTTCTTTATTTAATCATAACACACAAAGTACAAACTTTCAGGAAGGAAAAATAGGCAGGAAGATTTTTTTTTCTATCACCTCCCAGTAGGATCTTACAGCTACATCAAATTATACCCAAACTGTCATCCCCAAGGTTTAAGTGAGCAGAGGGGAGGAATCCCATGAATCTTCTTGCAAGAACAGCTGTTTGGTGAATGAAGGATCAATCTGTCTTTTGGACACCAGTTAGAACCCAGTGGCTGGGAGCTCACTGGGAGCTCCAGGTCTGCTGCACAGCATCTCTCAGACCTCGTCCTTGGCCAAACGCTGCTGCCAAACTGCTCAGAGCATCCTGCAGCCAGTTCTGCTTGCCATTCCCTTCTCAGCACTTCCCATCCTGCCACTGAGGGGGCAGAAGCCAGCACATGGCCGTGCCTCACAGAACACATCAGCTTACGCTGGTGACTGAATGGCTCTGTGTAATGTACGAACTGGAGAAACCAAAATGCACACCACATCAGTATCTGTCAACTCTGCCAGGAGGGCAGCAACCAGCAGAGGTTGAGGGTAACTGCTATGACACTCCAAATGTGTGTTCAATGAATTCAAGTCAGCCCTAAAAAGAAGTTCATTTGCACCGTTGGCTTTAGTGATGCTTTACATGAACTTACTTTATAGTAAAATGGAAAATAACCCACCATTTACCTTATCTCAGCAGTTGAAAAATCAGTCCCCTTAACATTAGTGGGCTCCTTCCATCCTCCAAATGCCACAGCCAGTCAGGTTTTTTTTTTTTTTTTAATTTTAGGTAAAAACTAATTAAGCAATGAAATCACACACGTTGGGAATGTTTCAGTAAAGAAAAATCATCCAGGTAGGTCAAACCTGACAGGGACCATGATCATATCTTACAGCTTTAAAATTAAAAAAAAATAAGAAGGCAGCATGCAGAGAAGTCTGTCTGGGAAACAGAATAAATGTGGTGGGATAGTAATATACAATTTAATCCACTCATGAATAAAGATTACTTAAATCCATTTGCGGTTTTGCCACTCATGAGTTATAAGGTTTTTAACTTGTTTGGATAAATGCATCACCTTATTCCATCCCATCATCATCAAATACAAATTATTAAAATAAGACATGGACAAGCACATCTTTTAAGTTTACATGTATCTTGAAAAAAATTCAATATTACAGCCTGGAGAGGGAGAGCAACTGCTTTAGAAATACAGGAACAGAATGCATAAGAAGAGCACTTACTTGCCAATTACCTTTCAAAGTTTTCCATTTTTTAATTTGTTCTGCATGCATCACAACTGCAGGTCGATTCACATACACTTTTGAGATCCAGCCAAGTTCTGGGAAGAAAAACAACAATAAAAAAATCTCATCTATTTCTGTGTTCTTATAATATATGGTGTGTGGTGCTTCAGAAGAAAGTTGTAGCTTGTTTTGGAACCTCTGAAGAGCATGTTATGTTTTCATGTCCTTTTAGGGACTTGTGTACTTATCACCAGTCCAAAATAGCACTAACTTCTGTTAGAGTATGATCTGTGAACTGGATGTTTCACACAGTATGTTTTGTTTGCCATTACAACTGAATTAACTTAGTGCTGATGGGAGACATTAGTCCAGCCAGTCCTGGACTAAGGAAGTTTATTATACACGTAGCATGAAAAAAAAAAAACACCCAAAAAAGAGCCTTCTGTCTTTGCTCGCTGACTTACTTCTTTATTCTGAATAAATAGTATCACTTATTCAGCCCTTTGCTTGTCTGCTGGGTCCCAGGATACAACAGCATTTTGTGTGTGCGTGAACCTTTGTTTACAGAAACTGTATCCCACACACTCAAAAAAAAAAAACATGGGCAAACTCATTTATAACAAAGCATTTAGGCTGTTATTGTCTGGAGCTAACGCTACTGAATTTGCTGCTAGGGCCTGATTAACTGCACGTTTCCAAAGGTACTGAATTCCTGGGCAACACACCCTTCTGGAAGCAGCCCGAGAAGTGTTCAACTTGCCAAGCACAGGGGAGGACTCAGGGCAACATCTTCAACGCGTGAATTCCTTCAGGTGCCCACTGAAGGGAGACTGGCTCACAACTTCAGTGAGCTTCAGTATCCATGAACAACAACCCAAAGAGAAGCAGATGCTCAGCATTTACTAAAGTAACGAAACTGTCCAGAACCAGAAGAACCCAGTACTAGACTCTGCGTAATGAAGGCTAATGGAGAGTAAATGAGTGTTCAGGCTCTTGAATCTTTGAATTTTTGCTTAGTATGATAAACCAAAAGTGTAATTTTTAATATTAATATACACAAACTGCTCATGGGAATACACAGGAAAAAGAAAATGGAATATCTTTAAAATCTCTCATATCCCAAAACCAAATTATTTTTCTAAATACTAATCATATAACCATTCCATGAAAATACTCTGACAACAACATCAACAATCATTAACTACCAGTCGTCACCCATCAATCATCAAATATCATCACCAGTTAAGGTCAGAATAGGGACATGGACATACATACTAGAAGATAATAATTCTATGTGACTGACTTTATTAAGAGCATTTTATCTCTATGAATCTTCTTTACCACTGCACTAAATTTGCATTTCCCTCGAGTATATTGATTTAAAAAAAGGTTTAAAACTTGGGAAAAAAAAAAAAAAAAAAAAAGCTGATTGCCAAAATCACTAATTTGGTACAGAAATCTTACCTTTGATAGCAAAAAAAAAAAAGTAGAAAACTAGCCAAAGTGTGTGTAAATAAAAGCTCATTTTCCTAGACTTACACAAAGCTACAGAGAAACCAATTTACAGTAAATATGACTCACTGGAAATGCAGGACAAAAGCATTAATAGCTAAATAAAATCTTGTTCTGAGCACAGTAAGGCCACTGTGCTACCACTTTTCTATTACTAAATACAAAATATTAATGAGTGGTGTCTACAAGGTCAAAATTTTGGCTAAAAGCAGAAAAAGTAAATCAATGAAGGAATTCCAAAGGAATCCTAAAGAATTTATGGATTTTCTTAGAATCTAGCATCAGACTCACTGCATGGCAACAAGGAAAAGGAGTGGTTTGCAACTTTGCAAACCAGGTGAACAACAAACTCGTTACTTCTCTCTGTTTTCAAAGCTACAGGCTTATCCATCCTGCCCCAAAAGCAGGAAGCTCAGCTGACATGTGCAAAGCAGGTGAGAAAAACTATTGTTACAAAAGCTATGGCTAGAATTTTCCTCCTTTTTGCCTGTCAATAAATGCAAATTATACAGACAGCTGAAACATAGACTAGTGAAATCTCTGCATCCCCTGCCCTTGCCTTAAGCTTGAAGTTCCTACATGATCAGCAGTGCCCATACACCACTTCCCACAGGGCCACCACAGGGAATATTGACAAAGTCCCTGAGGGAGGAAAACACAACTAACTAACTAACTAATCAATACACTAATAAATAAATACATACATACATAAATGAATAGATACATAAAAGTAGAAAACACAAACTCTGTGTTATGATTCTCCTACTATGTGCCAAGTGCTTAGGCAGCATCATTTAATCATAATACCATTTATTATTATAGCTTTTGAGCCCTACTGGGTGCACAGCAACCTTTTAGCCCCTTTGGAAGATGTGATTAAAAAAAAAAAAGTTTATATGAAGAAAATCACCTTCTCATTCTCTGATAAGGATCCTTTCAGTTGATCTCTAACCTATTCTTTCTGCATTACTAAAGACAACCAATAAATACAACAATTCATTTATCAAAAATTCCAGCCTTCTGGAGAAGAGTTTGGGGGAACATGAAGACAGTGTCCAGTCTGCTACATAGGGAAAATTCAGGTTTGAGATGAAAATTTAAACGAAAGAACATAAATGTCCCCCATGAGGTTAACTCTGCATTAGTCATCATTTGCAGAGGATTCAGTCTGATTCATCCCGTGCTGGACTGGGTAGAAACATACATACAGCTGTTGTATCTACCCCACCTGACTCCTGAGCTCCTCAGAAGGTCTGAGGAATCTTTTCAGAGCACAGAGCACTGATTAGCTTAAAGGAAACAGTATTGTGCTATTTGGAGAAAGCAGGAAAAAAAAAAAAAAAAAAAGGAAACTCATAATCAGTGGAAGAAAAAATGTGGAAGAAGAAGGGTGGAAGGGAAATAAGTTACCACTTTTGCTTTGACCAAAGTCATCTGTGAAAGCTACCAAATATCAGCTGATCAGCAAGGGCTGACCAAATATTCTTTGCAAATATGATAAAATTCATTGGCTTAAGCCCCTTCCACTGTGTAACACATTTTACCTTCTGTTTTCAGTAAGTCAAGGCTAGTCACGAAGGTAACCGGCACATGGCAACTCAGTAACGTCTAATATCTAATTCTGGTGCCTGAGATACCAGTCTCCTTGAAAGATCATAAAATTTGGATCGGAATGTGGGATCTCAAACTACTGCGCACAGCACAGGCAGAAAATTTTTAAAAAAATTAAATAATTTTACAAAATCAGAACTCCATCCTTTTTGTACAGTTTAATGTATGCAGCCTACTATGGGAAATAAAATGGTGTCATAAAAATTGCACAGCAAGGAAGGACAAAGGTTCTCGTAATACGCAGCAGCAGATGGAGACTTCCATCTAACACAGACCTTTTATTCAAGCCCATTTCTACATTAATTAAAGCAATGGGCAAGTGAAAACAAATATGTCTCAGTGTAATCCTCTCAAAATAGACTTTCAAAGTTTGCCATGTGAGGTCTCACCAAACCTTTAGATGTAAGTATCTCTATTCAGCAAAACCAACCACAATTCCAGCTTTTTTTTTTTCCATTAAAAATCAGAATAAACCCATTATTTGAAATAGAACTGACTGCCTTTGGATTCTTGCCCTCCCTCACTCCCCCAAGCTTTATGATTTAGTATCTGGCTAAGGAAAACTATATTTAATTAGGCTCATTAACCTTGCAGTGTGAACACGTCTTTTTTTTTTTTTTTTCAAATAAGTCATCTGCTAGTCATCTGCACAGTCATGTGGCTTCAGGGATAAAAGTAATTAAAGCAGTTACACTACAGCTAATTAGCCAATATTCTGTAATCACTCTTCAAGTTTACTTTTTTCTCTGAAGACATTTGAAAAAATCATATTCAATTCCTTAACAGGAAATTCATCTCCTCTCTTTGAAGAACATGAACCCAAAAATACTGAGCATTTCCTCAGAAAACAATAAATAAAACCACTTCATTAGGATAATTACATAAATATCTAAGGTACCTAACACATTCTTCATAAAACCAACTAAGCTTTCCAAAAGCTTTAAAAAAATGTGTCGATGGCATCCCTTCAGATGGTGAAACAGAAAGCTCAAGAATGCCTGAGGCAGTAGTTTCACAAGCATTTTAAGGCAGCACTGTCCCCAAAAGAAGCTGCATCCCAACTGATTATTTCCTTCTCTGTGCCAGAAACAGCATGTGTGCTCCTGCTCTTACCATGAACACCCGATAAAACGAGTAAGGGAAGTGATGAAAGCTTTTATTTCTGGAGAAGAGAGTGAAACTGCATCCTGAACCTTCAGTGGATAATGAGGCAACTCAGCTGGACACAGGCTGACCCCAGCTGGCCGTGCAGAGCCCAGCAAAGCCACCGAAGAGAGAGAAAAGGCTTCAGGATCGGGTCTTGTTACATACAGTTGTCTTACCATGTAAGCTGTTTGGAGGTTTGGGGGTTATTCAGTTTCATGGAGACAGAAGCTTTAATTATTTTTCCGTAGTGACACTTGCTATGGACCAACAGGTCCCTATTTTTGGATTTTTTTTTCTTTCTATGAAAGAAGTTCAGTCTCAAAGTCATCTGCATTCAGATATTCAATGCAGGACATGAAAGCACAAGCCCTGAAACAGAAATCAGCTCTACTATCTTGTGACATTAGTGAAATCACAAAATGGATCATGGTATCCTCCAAAGCACTTTGAAAAACACTGACAAGTCTTTCCTCAGAAAGAAAGCTGCAGATATAGGGGCCCGGTTTCCTGCAGATCCAAGTCCCTCGTTGTTCCTTCTCTTCTTCCCTAGCTTGAGACCTCTCCTCACTCCAATAACTCAGCTATCCTGACATAGTCCTTACAACCATGGACTAAAGCAGGATGTTGTTACTTGCATAAAGCCCAAACAAACAAGTTGCAATGAAAATTTATGGAAATGCTGATCTGCGCCTGCCTTTCTCTCAACAGAGGGACTAATTTGGTCACTCCACCCAGGGCCTTACTTATTTGAGACATCTACCTGTCCTTCAAATTTGATTAAAATTATCCAGTAGATTCAAAAGGTGTTAGAAAGGAACAGTTAAGAACCAAAGCCACAGTACAGGCTAAAACCAGCTATTAATATATTAGAACAGCATTATGCTGTCTTGAAAGGGATGCAACACTTCATTATCTAAATGCCACTTACCAACAGGCTAGCTCTCACATGTAAATGGCTCAGAAATAGCAACTATAATTAAAAACATCAATTGAAACATAATGAATGTATTTCTGGCCCTTCAATTAGAGGGTCTGAGCAACACAGATAGATTCTGGGGTTTTTTGATCCCAGAACATCGCAAAACAACTGTAACTAATTACTCATTACTCAGAATATACATACATATATGTATACACCCATATACACAGACATACATACACACATAGAGGTAAAAAAACATATCATCATAAAATAACTTGATCAATAAGGTCTCTGAAGGTCACTTGTCCAAATTCCTGTGCAATGCAGCATCAGCATTGAGCTCAAACCACGCTGATGAGGGCTTTGCTCAGTGGGGTTTTGAGAGTCCCCAAGGATGGAGACTGCACGGCCTCTCTGGGCAACCTGTGCCACCGCATGAAAACGTTTTTCCTTATATCCAGTACGAACTTCTCTGCCTGCTGTCTTACTTCACCTCATCAAGCAATGCTGTGAAGAGCACAGATCTGCCTTCTAGATACACTCCCTGCAGGGATGAGCTGGCAGCTGTCAGGACCCCCAAAAGCCATTGCTTCCCCAGGCTGAACCCGCCCAGCTCCATCAGCATTTCCTCACAGGGCAAATGCTCCAGCCCTGGACCCACTGTGTTGTCCCTCTGCTGAAGTTGTGACAGGCCATCAATCTCTTTTTCCTACTGGGAAGCAAGAAAACTGGATACAGTCTTCCAGGCATGCTCTAACAAGTGCTGGGCAGAAGGGATGGTCCCTCTCTCCCCATGAACTACTGTCCCCGTCCCCACTGGTACATCCCAGGAGGCCCCTTGTGACTGCTGGCACTGGTCCTTCCCAAGGCAGGGAAGGACTTGAGGATTCTCTGGGCCTGCTGGATATCTGTTGATCCACTTCCCCAGCCAGTTTGGGTCCCTTTAAATAATCTGGCTAATTTAGTCTAATTTGAAAACTTTATGCAAACTTTTTGCAAACAAGCCACTGCCTCTTCCAAGTCACTGAAAAGAATGTTAAACAGGACAAGTCCCAGGCTATAATGCCCTGCTTGGTACCAGCACCAAGGCAGAGTATTGATCATTGCCTTCTCAGCCCAACCATCAGGGGCTTCAACAATTTCAGTGTCTGTCCATCCAAATGTCTCAACATGAATACAAAATATTGCAAGACAGTGTGAAAAGCCTTGCTGAAGTTGAAGTAAATGGCATCCACTGCTCTCCCCTTGTCAGCATATCCAGCCATTTTACTATGGAAGGTAATTAGGTTGGTCAGGCCATTTACCCTTTTACCAGTGTAACAAATGATAAATACAGTAGATAACACTGCCTGGTTTTAAACTTTCTATTTTGCCATTTTCTGCCTCTAACTAAGGTTACTAAATGTCTTTCTCCGTGATTTCTGAAGTTGTTCCCTCAAAATTGCATCTGTAGGGAACAGAAAACCCATATGTCTGCATCCCCAAACCAAAGGAGTATGTTACTAGCTTACACATACAAATCAGATGCTCATTGCCATGTTTCAATATGTTGTTGTGAAGTGGTACTAAAAAGTTACATCTGATACTTTTCTGAAATATGACAAAACATGAAACATCTGGTCTATTACAACCAAGCAACTTTGTGAGCAGAGCAGGAGATCACCACTCCTCTCAGGACCTGCAGGCACCGTGGTGAACCCAAGTACACAAGAATGACTCCATAAACAGTCCCTGAGGAATTAAAAACTTGTAAAATTCTTTATCTGGCTTCTTTACATGACTTTGTGATGGCAAAAGTATCAGTGTATTAGCCTAGTGACTGAGTGTGCACATCAGTGTTTTTATCTGTGGAACACATTACCTGTTATTTACCCAACACCTTCTACAAACATACAGTGATGAGAAGGAGGGGAGGATTAAGGGCTTTTACAAAAATATATTTATTTTACAGAAAACAAACTCCAAACACATGGGAAAAGCACTGCATTCCATGATTTGTGAAGAGCTTGGCTTGTTGCTGATAAATAAATAGATGCTTATCTGACGGCAGGATCAGAAATTTACCGCTTAAATAATGACATGTAGCAAACACAGAAATAGACACAGAAAAGGACTGAAGTAATATATTTTTAAGTAAAATACATTTTACCACTAGATGTCCCTGTTAGAAAACTATAATCCTACACAATGCTGTGTAAGATACAGGGCAAATCACTTGAATTACTGTTAAAGCTGCTGCCACAAGCTTGCAAAACCTTCAAAAACTGAAGTGCCTAAATCACAGAAGCCGTGTGTATTGTTAGCAACCACGAAAGATAAAGGGTTAAACACATTCTTTTTGAGTACTGCTACCAGCTAAGGTACAGCATTAAGTAGGATATGTTAAGTTCTATATTAAGAACATTGCTGTATTTCAGATATGTTATCATATATTATCAGGAGAGTAAATGGCAGGGAGATTCAGTTCTCCCTTTAAAGCAGCCAGCATAAGGCAGCTGCTAGAAGCTGCCACTTAAATGTGGTCACCACACCATTGCCCCACTACACCTGTCCCAAACATCTAACCCAGCTCATTTGACCACAACCAGTTTAAACTGGGAAGGGATGGCAACAAGTATCTGCGGATAAGCTGAGGGCAGTGGCCTTTCCAGGTAAATCAGTAGGAGGCCACAAGGCGCAGCCCTGAAGATATCCATTGCTCTGTGGTCTCTGTTGATAATCTTGGACATTAGCTGACTCTGCCTCTTAGGCAGGGAAGGACTACTTACAGGAGAAGACAG
Source organism: Empidonax traillii (assembly GCF_003031625.1). NCBI lineage: Eukaryota > Metazoa > Chordata > Aves > Passeriformes > Tyrannidae > Empidonax > Empidonax traillii. The sequence goes on from NW_020955498.1 coordinate 655,145, forward strand.
TTATAGAAAGTATTTGGAATATACTCAAAACCAGTGATTATGTTGTGCTTGTCAGCAGCACACTGAACACCTTTTTCCTTGACTGTGGCTGCACAGCAAGATCCAGCCAAATGTGAGGTTGCCCACCTCTTCCAATAATTTCCCACTAGATAGCAAGGTCTTCCTTGCGTGTATGCCTCTTGGAGGATGACTGCTTGATAAGAACTGAACTGACTTCACATTCAAGTTTCTGGACTCCCCACACATACCAACAATTAATTGTAAGATTGAATTTACAGTAAGAAAAAGCACACCACACACCTAGTTTAAAACAACTGGAGTGTATTTGCAAACTTTTGTGCTAGCTTGTTTTCCTAACAGACACTGAAGTTCTGTCACTATGTTATTAACACGTTTGTTTCAGCAAAAAGATGTTGTTCAGGTGGCTACAGTTGAAATTCACCTGTCCCTACAGGGAGTCCACAAACAAGCACATCAGAGAGCAATTAGGACACTTTTAGGAGCTGCAACACGTCCATGATTTCAGAGAATGAAAACGCAGTCAACTCTCACTTGTCCAAAAGTTAATAATTTAAACTGCATGTTAATTCTGTAAAACGTGCCTGTTTATTCTCGTGACAGAAGCACAGCCATGTGACACCACATGAACAGCCTCCTGAACTCTGCTCGTGCCTAGAGATATCCCAGTGCCACACCAGCTGCCCTTTGCTTCCCATCTTCCATGATGCCAACCCTGTATCTCCTCCACTTAATTGTCCACTTACTCATGCTGACCAAATTATCACACCTTAAAGGCAGATTGTAGGCAGGCTCATCCCTTCAATTCTTTCCACTGCTGCAGTTGGGTTTTGCTGGGTGGAGAAGTGAGAAAGCTGTAGCCCTTCGGTTTTTTTCCCCCAGCAATGAGCAGAAAAGAAATTCTCCTAATTGCCCGAGAGTGGTAGAGAAACCCTTTCTTGGCTACTCTCTGCTTTACCCGAGGCAGAGCCAACTTTCAGGCCTGGAGACCACCTTGGAAAATCCCTATCGCTCTTCAGAGAGCAAGCAACGAGGAGAGTGATAAGAAGAGGTGAAGTCCCAGATTTGCAAATACGAATCCAACTAATTGTTTTTAATCCCTTAAAAGACGAAAGAGTGTAGGGGAGGATTATTCCGTGAGAACCAGCAAGGCGTGTAAGAGAGGACCAAGCCTAGGTTTGTGACAGGACCGGGGCTGTGGAGTCCCGCACAGCTACAACCTGTCACCCTGGTCGGAACCCTTCAAACAAAAGTCCTGCGTGAGACACGGAAACCTCAACTTGTGTTCAACCAAAGGGAAAACCAGCCTCCTGCCGGCCTCCCGCTCACATGTCACTGGAACACGTTGCAAGACCTACAGGACTCGCAGGTCTGTTTCGGCTTTTCAGACAGACAAGGCTGTCCCTCAGCCTGGCTCCTACACACACTGCGGTGGGTCGGCCGGGGGTCAGCGCCCCCGGCACTCCCCCGCCCGCCCCCGGGAGCCCCGCACGCCGCGACCCGCAGATCCCCCCGGGGAGCCGGGCCGGGCCGGGCCCTGCCCCGCCGGCCGCCCTTACCCAGCTCGGTGCCCGGGTTTCGCCCCGCCATGGCTCTCCACCCCCGCGGCCGAGCCGAGCCGGGCGGGGCGGGCAGAGCTGGGCCCCGCCCCGCGGGCAGGAAGCGGCGGCGGGTCCGGCCCGAGCGCGGGGCTCTCCCGGCACCGGAACTGCCCAGCGAGCGACGGCCCTTCTGCAGCGGGAACTCCCGGGATATTCCCGTGTGGATACACGGATAGGCCATACCCTTAGCGATACGTGACGCCGAACCTGCCCGTTTGGGTGGCCATGAGTCCAGGCATGGCCTTTCCGGTTTCTCCCCGTGGAATCTTCAGGGAGGAACTAATGCCCTAGTGCCACACATACTCATGGGCTCTGTGAACCTGGCCTGTAACACTCGTAGTGACACCTGCAAAAATAAAAGTCCGACAACAAAGCCACCGACAACTTCTTGGCTTTAATTTTCACCCCCCCCCCCCCAGAGCAGTAAGGACACAAACTCGCATGAAAAAGAAGTACTAAACATTGTTAATAGTCTCATTCACATGAAACACCTCCCAGCTTCAGCCCTACTCGTTCGGTGCTAACAAAGAAACCACAAACAGGATCAGGTAAAGCAGCAGAGGGTCACAGCTCTGAAAGCCGAGGACACTTTTTTTTGCTTTTCCCACACCAAAACTGCATGTATTCTTTGAGAAGCAGTTTTTCAAAGACAGTAGCCACTCCATGAGGAATATATATCATTTGCACTGTGTACTTTAGAATACATTAAAGCAGTGCAGAAGTTACAAACTTTCATGTACTTTGGTTGTTTTGGAGTTTAATTTCTTGCAGTGTTTTTTGGTGGCAATCATTCGGTATTAGGTCTGTGTATTAGCTCTGTTTCATTCTGATTTCTTGTTTTAAACACATCCTTCAACTTGTAAAAGGAAGTTTCTAAGCTGAAGTACGAGACTGGGGGCCCTCATAAGCCTTAGTGGAATTAATGAGACAGAGACAATTAGCTCTAAATCAGAGGGTTAGAAGTTGCTAGTTTTTAAAATAAAATTCAGATAATTGCAAAACTAATTTTGGAACAGAGTCTGTGAAATAATATACTCTTAACACCCTTGATGCACTAAGAAACCATAATTCACAATATCACTTTGTGCTTTGTTCTTACTTCCACTCCCCTCCGACAGGTGAAGCTGGAAGGGGACCTCTGTCAACCACCCCTCCAAGCAGGTTCAGGTACAGGAGGCTCCCTAGGGCCAGATCCAGTTGGGTTTTCAGTATCTTCAAGAACAGAGACTTCACAACCTCTGCCAGTGTTTGACTTGCCCTCACAATGGAAAAGTATTTTCTTATGTCCAGATAGAATTGCCCATGTTTCAATTTATGTTCAAATGTTAAGCTTCAGTTTTCTAAGATGATAGCACTACTGTACTCTTGGGAAAAAATCCAAAAGGACAGTAAGGACAAGTATGAATATTACAATGTAAAAAGGTGTGTGAATAAGTATACCTCTGTATAACTTTCTTCTTTCCATACAGAATGCATAATGTAAAACTTTCAGCATACCATTAAAGGAAATGACAAGTGGAAGAACAGCAATTATTTTCTTTAATGAAGAAAATATGATTTGTAACCTTGAAAGAGTAACTTTTTTATCCAGTCTGGATGACTAAACCCAAGTTTTATACAGATTCGCAGCCAACCTCCAAGATCTTCATGTACAACCAAATATTTCAGCCAGCACATTTAATATAAGAGTTTTTGTTGTTTTTCATTTTAGAGACTCATGTTTACATTCAAACTTTAAAGAATAAAAAAAGACTCAAAGCTTACAGATCAAAGAACTTGCCACCCTCTGTACCAACACTAAAACATTCTTTTGCTTTCCCTCTGTATAGTACAAAACCAAGATGCTAGAAAGGATTACGTGATTAATTTGGTTGCTTTTCCATTTCACGAACCCAATGCTCAACAGTAACGTACAAGTTTTGAGAGGCATTTTATTTAGACAACTGAAAACAGTTAAACATTCAGAAGCAGCATACAATGAAACAAAACCCGAACCAAATACTTTTGAGTACATAATCCCTTCTTTTCAACTACAGCCAATTCTTCCAACTTTCAAGAAAAAAAAAAAAAAAAAAGGGTAAAAGCCATTGTATCTCTTCTCCGTAATAAAGAAAGCACACTACAATGAGTCTAATTGAAATTGGAGAGATTGGATCTTGGCTTGCACACTTCTTTGAAAAGACAGTAGGCAGTTATGCCAAAAAGACAGCAAAACTCTACTACTTGTCTTTTGGGTTTTTAATTGGATACTCAGTTCTCTTACAGACAACACCTAGCCAGTTCCACCGCATTCTCATCAATTACTGCCCATCTTTGCCTTACGTAGAGAGCTCACTCTGGAAGGCTGCTGTTTGTCACTGCTCACTTGATTTAGTCTTGTATGTCCATGTGTCATGTAACAGTTGCAGTAATCAGGCCTTAACTTCAGGAGTTGAGCTGTACACTGTATCTGAGTTTTCAGAGGCAATCTCTTCTGCAACTAAATAAAAAGAATTTTATTTAACTTCACCTTAGATATATAAACCAAAGAAATGTTGCATGAATTGCTTAAAGACCAGTTCAGTTTGCTTTCCCATTCAGCCTGATCCAGCTATTCAACCCCATCTGTTCAGCCTGCACAGCTCCAGGCACCAGTCTGACACCACATGGTCATTTTGTTGAAAATGTGTTCAAACACCTTTTGAAAAGAGTGAAAAATGCCAGAAGATACTTAAGGGAAACTACCTCTTCCATACTAAAGAACGCTATCCTCCTGACTGATCTTTTAACACTTAGCTGAGTGGAAGCTGACAGTTCATTGCATTACCTATTTCCTCCTCTGCAGTTCCTGGAAGGGTAGCCCTTGCTTTTGCTGCTTCTGCATTCTCCTCTTCTGTAGAGGACAAGGAAAAAATAGTCAGTACCTTCAGTTCTACTTACTCACTCTAATAATAATAAAAAACTAATTTCCACTTAATTTAGTGCTGAGAAGAAACATCTGGGCAAGCAATTCCATTAATGAACCTCACTTGCAGTTATTGCTTCCCTCCCCCCCAAGCTGAAAGAACCAAAGTACAATATAAAACTACCATCCATACTTCTTTCTAGAAAATATCTCTCTCAGAATTATAAAGGTGGTATTGCATATTTATTGCTCTTTCACATAAAAATACATCAGACTATTTGCTTAAATATCCACAAAGTGTCTATATACAAAAAGCTTACAGGGTTCATTGCTGACATTACAGCTACAAAAATACATCCTCAAATCTATCAGATAAGAGTGGATATAGAAACCGTCAGAAGACGGCAGTTGCTGCACAAAATTAATTGCTTACCACTAGTGATAGGTATTACTTTAAAAGCACCCATGGAGCAGCCAAGTTTACCAGGAAAAAGCACACACTTACCAGGAACTACACATTTCCAAAGACCATAGGTTTTTCCTACTGTTGTCTGCCACAGCCTTAGTGTACCATCCTCAGAGCCACTTGCATATAACTCTCCATCAGGGCTAAATCTCACACAGTGAATTGGACCAAAGTGCCCTTTGTAAGATTCTGTAAGAAAACATACCAAGACCATCAATGTCACACTTCGGCCAACAACTGAAATTATTAAGCACAAACAGATCAAAAGAGGAGGGAAAAAAAAAAAAAAACACTGATGAGAGAGCACTTTCTCAATAATTACCTTCTGACACAAAACAAAGCTTCCATGCATTGGTATCTCAGCAATGTCTAATTTAGGTAAAATATTAATGTTTCATTAACTGCCAGAGAAAAGGTGCTTATTTATTCTAGACAAAACTACAAAGCAAGCCAGCAACGCAAAATACACATGCTCTGTTCCTTCAGCCACTCACTCCATACACATACAATTTTTAACAAGGACAGGATCAATGAAAAAACTTAGAAACATGCTTTTTGTTTTAAATAAATTTGGCCAACATCTACCACATTTTTCATAAAAGCAAGTAGCTGACATATCTAATGAATGCTGTAGTACGACGCTGAAGTTAACACAGAGCTATGCAGCAATACCATGATTTTTTTTTTTTTAATACATGCAAAGAGCTGTTGAATGTAGGTTTTGATTAGTTCTAGAAGAATAATGTTGGGTATACTGAGATAGGAAAAAATACTTGAACTGGTAATATACCTTTCATCCTCTTGCACAGCATGTTAAGCCAAGACCTTATTTGTGTACAGCAGCTTCATTTACTAGTCATTATTTAATGAATACCCATTTCATAACTCCTTTTTGATTGTAGAAAACAAACATACCTAATTCTTCTCCTGTATTATAGTCATATTTATAGAGTTTAAAATCTTCACCACCTGCGACCAAACATTCTTTTGCAGGATGAAGTGATGCAGAATTGATTGTAGCTGGTGCTTCAAATGATTTAATCTGCTCTAGACTAAGGGAGAAAAGTTTTATAACAAAGTTAATTTAAAAAAAAAAAAAACAACCTGAGAGCAAAGAAACTGTAATTCTACTAATCTCAGCTGCTTTTAAGAAAAATAGAATACAAGCCTCCAGAGTTTATGAAACAAGTTTTAATACTTCAAAACCATGCTCATCAAGTTGGAATAAGCAAAACAAAAGCTCACACATTCAGAACTACTTTCTGGAATATGTTCAAGCATATAACTTCTTTCTTAAGATATCATCAAGATGTATAAATAAGTTCTCTGAAAACCACTGTACTGAAACATGGCTGAAACTTATTTAACCACAATTACAGCTAGTGTGAAACACAACAGTGGCACCAAACCCTTTCAGACAGGTTTCACTATTTTATTAGAGGGTAGTTGTTTCATACTCTGCCTCTGCCAAGACAGAGGTATTCAAGAAAAGATGTGCCAGATCTGACAGCTTGGTGATTTTAACCTTGTACTGCCAGTTTTCATCCCCAACCAAGCCCATTACTCAACCTCTGAAAATCATGTTGTGCACTCACGTTTCTGCACTATGAAAAGCAATAGTCTTCCCATAGGTTATCACAAGGATCTGTCCTTCTGGAACATACTCCATGCTGCTCACTGACATTGCAACATTTAGTGACTTCACTTCAGTCATGGTACTCCGGTCCCAAAGGCTTAAAACAAAAAAAAAAAGGAAAAAGAAGACTCTCAGATTGCTTCAGCAAGTCAAGTAATTTTCATCTCCCATCCATGGCAAGACTTGGGTCAAAAAAGGCATCTGAAGAATGTGATTTGATTCCACAGGTACTTCAGATTTTCAGTGGCATTATGTGCATTGTCACCTAGGCCAAGTTTAAGACACACCTCCTTTTAAAAATAATTTTACATTTGCAGTTTAATGCAACTACATTCAATGGTACACACACCAGTTAACTACTCAAGGATTCTCTTGGAGATTAAAAATCTTGGTTTAAGTCTCCTAAGCAATAGGTCCTTCTAGAAGCAAAGCTTGAAAATTCCATTCTGCCTTTTTACCTCACCAGACCAAGAGGTACTAATGCCAATACACAGAGATTCATTTAAGATAATATAGTTTTCTATCTAGCGGTGTAAGAGCAATCTAAACAGAAATTAAATTGTTCTACTGTAAGTAAGAATCTTTTGTTTATTAGCTGGCTCTGCTAGGCATGAGATAACACTGGTCATATCAGCCAGAAAGCTGAAGAAGCAATTAGGCACATCTTCTATCCTTTCTGGAGAGCACAGTCTGAGGGAGGTTCATCTCCCCAGCAGCCAGGTTTATCTGGTTTCAACACATATCCTGCCAACGGGAGACAGAGTAAACTTAACCATCACTGGACGACACATCTTATAAAAACACTAAAGCCTACTCAATTTACCAGCATGGCAAAGAAAGAGGGCTTTGTCTATCAGCTGTGCACTGTTTCCAGTCATTCTTTGGAGGCTTTTATCCCATTGCATGCAACTATAATAATCTAGGATTATCCTTAAAAAAAAAAAAAGGTACCTATATTCTCCCACAGATTATGACAATAAATAAAAGCTTCTTAGAAAACTGAACGTTAACTTTTTCTTACCGTACAGTTTTATCATCAGCTGAAAGAATCTGTTTGTCATCACTGCTCCATAAAGCCTTTTTAATGCCAGAAGTATGTCCACTGACAACATCAGGTTCTTAAAATAAAGCCAAATATTTTAATAAATAGAAGAAAATGAAGTAATGTCATGCAGCAGTCTAGGAGCTTTCCTTAACTATATGGATTTCCATTTACTAGAAACTGTAGAATTATTTCAAACATTTGAGACTTTATCTGTAGGTCTTATTCCAGAAACAGGATAAATAACTGGATATCTGATTGCCTAATTTCAAAAAACTTCACTAGGTTAACATCAAGGTTCTCTAGCTGCATATCAACCATACATAGTTCAGTATCAACACAAACGTAAACAAATATGTGGAGTCTTTCTTTCTTTCAGATGACTGATTTAATTATTTAGACTTATTTTTAATGAGTCTGTGTTGAACTGAAACATGCTATACTTGAAGTGCATAACAGATAAACTTTAAGTTATGGATGAGCCATCCCTGGAAGCGTTCAAGGCCAGGCTGGATGGAGCTTTGAGCAACCTCGTCTAGTGGAAGGCATCCCTGCCTATGGCACCGGGCTTGCAACAAGATGATCTTTAAGGACTTAAGGACTCCTCCAACCCAAACCATTCTGTACTTCTATGACCTCACTCTAGCAAAAGTTACAGACATTACACTTGTAAAACAATCCTCAACTTTGTCTTTTGTGTCTCGTAACAGAAAATAACTCTTCAATTTCAGAATTTGTATTTAACTCCAAAGAACCAAGAATCAGTTCTAAAAGCAGACTCACCTGCTTCTGGCTTGCTCAAGTCATAGATACGCAAGAGCTTATCTTGTCCACCTGTTAACAGATAATTGCTATCCTGAAACAGAAATTACAGAGAGTCAACTATTTTGAATCAAAATACCAGCCTTCATCTGTGAGTTAAAATAACAGTTCTTTCTCTCAGACAGCTTCTAATACACTTACTATATTTATTCTACAATCTTAAAAACGAGCAGTGGTATGTTAGATTATTTGCCTGTTGAGAAACACACGAAAAAAGCAGAAAAGTAACTAACAGCGGAACATACTCAAAGACTTACTTTCCTGGTGTATAAGGTACAAAAGTTTCTCATACCTGTGTAAAATCCACACTTTTGACAATGTGTTTGTGAGCCAATGTGATTAGTTCATCGCCTGACACAGCATCCCACACTTTGCTAAACAGCAAGAGGAAACATTCATACTTTAGAAACACCAGGACAAATCAACTTGGACAGTCACATGAGTTTGTAAGCAATATTTCTGATGCCATTATAACATTTTATCATAAGTGTTACATTCTTATAAGTTATAACCCAATTATTCAACAAGAATACACTGTATGTTTCTACTAGAGCTTTTTTTAGACTATCCCATCACTTTCCTTTATCCTCTTTTTCAGGACCATGCAGACTAATTAGCATTTTAATTTAAGAGAAAAGTAGTTCTTCTCTGCAACTTTATTAATAGAGATTGCCCTTTACTAACAAGATCCAACTTGCCAAATACTAATTTATACTGCAAACAGCACAAACATAAACACCATAAACATCAAATAAATAATTCATTAGAATTTTCTTGTAATAAAAAGAGGCTTACTGCTAGAAACAAAGTAAAAATCACTCTTTCAACTCTAACTACAGTGCCAGAAATTAGAGCTGCATAGAAAAGTTATTCTAGCAAACCAGTACAGTAATTAAGCATATCAAGAAGCAATCACAGTTGTTCATCATGTTGGAATTGACTGTAGCTGCTTTCAAGATGCTAAAAGTCTAGGTTTTAATTTGGCTAGCCAAAAATAAGCTAACAATTACTAAAGAAAAAAAAAATCAACCAGTAATTTAGTACAGCTATATCATGTCAGCAAAGAGCACCACAGACTAAAATCAAAATACAGACCACAAAGACAGTGAATCACTCACGCTGTAAAATCTGCTGCTGCTGTAGCTGCTTTAGTGGCATCTGTGTTCAAAGTGGCACCCCAAACAGCACCTTTATGGCCTAGAAACGTGCCAATCCAGTCCCCTGTGTCACCCTGACGTAGCATAGGCTTGCCATCTTCACAGAAACAAAACCAACATTCAGGTAACGTGGTAAAAGAAGAAAGCTGGG
>NW_020955498.1:665996-669934 GCF_003031625.1 Empidonax traillii
TGCTGCTGCTGTAGCTGCTTTAGTGGCATCTGTGTTCAAAGTGGCACCCCAAACAGCACCTTTATGGCCTAGAAACGTGCCAATCCAGTCCCCTGTGTCACCCTGACGTAGCATAGGCTTGCCATCTTCACAGAAACAAAACCAACATTCAGGTAACGTGGTAAAAGAAGAAAGCTGGGGGTTTTAGGGTTTTTTTTTGTTGTTTTTTCCCTTTGTTTTGTTTTGCTTGTTTTTTAAATATTCCCTTGCACCAGCATGTGGAAATACCTCATATTTTATGAAGCCGTTCTTTGCAAAGGAGTTTAGCTGAATAGCTTAGCTGTGCAGCTGTACTTGCTGCATGCCTGTGAACTGTATAGACATTCAAATACTCATACAAATGGGATAAAAGTTTTCTGATACAAGTTTTCTTTACGTTTGTGTTAAGATAGAAGGAAGCGTTAGAATTTTATTTTTACTAAAGATTTCTTCAGACAGGACAGATTTGTTATTTTACTTTGGAACAATATTATCAGGCTGTCTGTATGCAGGCACAGCTTCACGTTTGCAATGAGATATGTTTAAAACACAGAGATAAAAATGGAGCAGTAATAGAACGCCTTTCCTATCGCTTTTTTTTTTTTTCTGGGAGGCTATCAAAGAGTTGAGGCAAGATGTAGAGCTCAGCTGGAAGCACTTCAAGGCAGAAAGGAATGTCCTTTAAAATCTGTGCATACATAGGATTAATATACACATGTATAAAGAGACGACGCTATTCACACACTGAGAGAGTTCTCATCATTCGGTGTGCAGCAAGGCAGCTGCCCTGGTCAAACGGGAGATCACTTTAGACCTACAGCCTGCGTGCACAGACGGTAGAAACGGGAAGTTCAACAAATAAACCCTTTTGGAAGCTTCCCACCCCCTCAGCAGTTCGGATCCCAGCCGGGATCCCAGCTCCGATACCCCCGGGATAGCCCGACAGTGGGGCACCACGAACACCAGCCGTGCGCTCCCTCCCTCATCCCCAGCTGTGTCATGGACAGGCCCCCCCGGGCACAGCCCCCCGGGGCGGCGATGCGCGGCCTGCGAGCAGCGGGGCTCCCCCGCACCCACCCGGGGTTCCCCCTCGCCTACCCTGGGGCTCCTTCCCCCGCACCCGCCCCGGGGCTCGCCCACCTCCCCGCTGGGCCCCGCCGCACAAAGCGGCCCGCCCCGCTCACCCTTGCAGGCGCTGATCAGGAAATATCCGAAGGGGGTGACTCTGCTGAAGGCCAGGTCCACCACGGGCCGGGTGTGGCCGGAGCAGGTGAGCGGGGTCTGCCTCATGGCCATGGCGGGGCCGGGACGCGGGGCTGGGCAGGACGCGGGTCCGGCCCGGCGGGAGCGGCGGCGGCGCGGGAAGTGACGGGCAGGAAGCGCTTCCAGGCGGACGCGCGTCACGGGCGGGGCGCGGCCTCGCCGGCCGGGGTGGGATGAGGTGGAATGGGTTGAAATATCTCGGCTGAGGGGGAGCGCTGGGGGCTTCTCTCATCCCGCTTTCTGCGGGAAAAACAGCGTCTTTGCTGTTCCACTCACTGGCAACGCACCCCAGGGCTGAGTGCCGGGCGCCTCAGTGCTCCGCTGTTGTGACTAGAAGCCCTTCTCCATCAGTTCCCAACCCGCCTCAGCCTGGCTTTTCAGTTGTTGGTGTTGCACGTAAATCGATACCAGTTCTCGCACTGCCCTGCCCGCCTCCCCGTGTCCAGCTCCGTCCCAAAGAGTTCTCCGTGCACCTGTGGTGCAAACCGAACCAGCAGAAAATAACTCCTCGCAAAAGGCAGCCCGGCTCTTTCTGTAGGGCCGGCTCCTCTCACGGCTCACTGCGGGGTCTGATAAACCTTTTTGGCCGAAAAGGTGATGGGAAAACACTGAAGGACTTCAGGGACACATTGCAGAACCCAGATGGGTTGACATAAAAGACAAGGGAGGCAAGCTGGTGGTGGTGTCTGAACTTGCTCTCAGAAGCGTCTACAGGGTGGGATTTGAAGATGTGTCACCGGCCATAAAGACGAGGCAAATGGTGTTTCTCTTAACAGGCTAAAACCAGAATTTTACTGACAGTTACTCATCTCCTTTTAAGTGTTTCAATTAGGAAAAGCATTGAAATCATTAACAGATAATTGAAGTTTAGGATAACTTCAGTCTTTCACAGCTTCTCTATTTAAAGAATAGGCACCACGTTTCACTTTCTTCTGGCGTTTCATTTACCACCCAAGAGTTCTCAAAAGTAACTCCTAATGATTTTATAATTTCATGTACTAGCACTGTAACTGACATTTCCAGTTTTTCCACACAGAGCCACAGATTACCACATAGACCTTTAGAGTGTCTTTAAGATTTTCTGGATTTTTCTTTAACAGTGATAACAGTCTCTTACTGTACTTTGACACAGGCCTGTAGCTGAATCACTTAAGTCTCAGACCACAGATTAAAATCATGGGAAATTCAAATGCATCTCCAAAAGCTTTTAACATTAAAAGTTATATTTAAATAGAATTCCTGAAATGTGTGTTTCTCATGATAAAACTGTGACTGAGAAATTTTTTATTGTATTTTATCCCACCCTTGGGAATACTTCAAGAGCTTAATGTATAAAATATTTTTCTTCAGTGGGGTGGCTAAAACTTCAGGGCATGAAAGTGTGCATTTTTTATAATTTATATTATAGCAGTGTTTCCAAGATGTCATGGTATATTAGTCTTAGTGTACTAAACCTTACCTGTATGTTCTCTATTTGTCCTAGCCTTCATTTTTTTTTTTCCTTCGTTCCTACTTGTACATCTGTTTTGATTATGAGCAGAGTCATTGCACACCAAAAAGTACATTTCTAGGAATGGGCCAGCAACCAGGGAGAAAGATTGGTAGAGATCCAAATTATATTTGAAAAAGGACTAAACAAAGATTTATTACTTTTATATTTACATTTTTCAAAACCTTATCTAAACATGGGGTTATGTCTCCTTGTTAGAAATGCTGTTTGGGTTTACTCTTTAAAAAAATTCGTCTGGTAAATGATCTTATCAACTTTTTGAGTGAAAAGAAAGAGAGATCCTATCAGTCAGTACAGATAAAAATATTCAATTTAAATTACCTGCTTAAAATTCAGGGTTGAGGAATGGAAAGAAGAGGAATATTGTGTTTGGGGAGGTTTATTTGTGATGATTTCATAGCTTTGCTTGATTTTGCCCTTTATTAAATGGAGCATGATTTTTCACCTGCACAAAGCAATAATACGACATCCACTTGGGAAGTCACAAAATCTATAACAGGCAGAGAAAGGCAAAAATATTTCCAATTTGCCAATAAGTAGCTGAAAATCAGAAAAGGAGAAAAATCATGGAGGTATGAAATCTATAAAATATAGACATTAGAAATCCCACTAGGCCAAGCAGAACTGTTGAGTACTATTATGTATTAAGTTTTTCATATGTTGCAGGAACATGAAAATTCTAGTAAGGAACATACTGGGTGTCACTAAGACAGATCCTTAAAATGGGCTTTTATTACCTACTGTGGGACCAAGGCAGACTTTGGGCATCATCCTGCAAAGGACAATAATTGTACTGGGTAGAAACCTGTGTATTGATTGTTATCAACCACTGCCCAGTTTTATAAAAGTTCTAATTCTGCTGGTAGACGGACTCAGTGCGTGTAGATGATTATGTGAACCCCAGTCCCACACAGTGATCGTATCTGCTTCCAGCAGTAGGTACTTGATTGATTCCCAATTAAATCCTGACACTTCCCCACTAGCCCCAGCCACACAGCCTCTCGGGTCTCATTTCCTACCCACCAGCTCCCCTGCAGCAGTTTCCAGAAACTGATTTTTGCCTTCTGCACTGAAGGTGTTTCCATTCCTACGTGGACATGGCTGGTCAGGAAGAGTAGGCATCAAGATCTTAAGAGTGTGGATTTAA
>NW_020955498.1:669955-672260 GCF_003031625.1 Empidonax traillii
ATCACGCGGGTGTGACGAACATCGCGGATATCTCTCTGTCTGACCAAGATGTAATCAATGAGATGCCAGTGCTTGGACCTAGGGTGCATCCAAGTTGTCTTCAGACTATCTTTCTGCTGAAAGATAGTGTTGGTGATGGTAAGCTGATGCTCAGCACAAAATTCTAGCAGAAGGCGACCATTATCATTGGCTCACGGCTCACTGCGGGGTCTGATAAACCTTTTTGGCCGAAAAGGTGATGGGAAAAAACTGAAGGGATGTGAGGACTTCAGGGACACATTGCAGCACCCAGATGGGTTGACATAAAAGACAAGGGAGGCAAGCTGGTGGTGGTGTCTGAACTTGCCCTCAGAAGCATCTACAGGGTGGGATTTGAAGATGTGTCACCAGCCATAAAGACGAGGCAAATGGTGTTTCTCTTAACAGGCTAAAACTGGAATTTTACTGACAGTTACTCATCTCCTTTTAAGTGTTTCAATTAGGAAAAGCATTTAAATCATTAACAGATAATTGAAGTTTAGGATAACTTCAGTCTTTCACAGCTTCTCTATTTAAAGAATAGGCACCACGTTTCACTTTCTTCTGGCGTTTCATTTACCACCCAAGAGTTCTCAAAAGTAACTCCTAATGATTTTATAATTTCATGTACTAGCACTGTAACTGACATTTCCAGTTTTTCCACACAGAGCCACAGATTACCACATAGACCTTTAGAGTGTCTTTAAGATTTTCTGGATTTTTCCCTAACAGTGATAACAGTCTCTTACTGTACTTTGACACAGGCCTGTAGCTGAATCACTTAACTCTCAGACCACAGATTAAAATCGTGGGAAATTCAAATGCATCTCCAAAAGCTTTTAACATTAAAAGTTATATTTAAATAGAATTCCTGAAATGTGTGTTTCTCATGATAAAACTGTGACTGAGAAATTTTTTATTGTATTTTATCCCACCCTTCGGAATACTTCAAAAGCTTAATGTATAAAATATTTTTCTTCAGTAGGGTGGCTAAAACTTCAGGGCATGAAAGTGTGCATTTTTTATAATTTATATTATAGCAGTGTTTCCAAAATGTCATGGTATATTAGTCTTAGTGTACTAAACCTTACCTGTATGTTCTCTATTTGTCCTAGCCTTCATAATTTTTTATTCGTTCCTACTTGTACATCTGTTTTGATTATGAGCAGAGTCATTGCACACCAAAAAGTACATTTCTAGGAATGGGCCAGCAACCAGGGAGAAAGATTGGTAGAGATCCAAATTGTATTTGAAAAAGGACTAAACAAAGATTTATTACTTTTACATTTACATTTTTCAAAACCTTATCTAAACATGGGGTTATGTCTCCTTGTTAGAAATGCTGTTTGGGTTTACTCTTTAAAAAAATTCGTCTGGTAAATGATCTTATCAACTTTTTGAGTGAAAAGAAAGAGAGATTTTATCAGTCAGTACAGATAAAAATATTCAATTTAAATTACCTGCTTAAAATTCAAGGTTGAGGAATGGAAAGAAGAGGAATATTGTGTTTGGGGAGGTTTATTTGTGATGATTTCATAGCTTTGATTGATTTTGCCCTTTATTAAATGGAGCATGATTTTTCACCTGCACAAAGCAATAATACGACATCCACTTGGGAAGTCACAAAATCTATAACAGGCAGAGAAAGGCAAAAATATTTCCAATTTGCCAATAAGTAGCTGAAAATCAGAAAAGGAGAAAAATCATGGAGGTATGAAATCTATAAAATATAGACATTAGAAATCCCACTAGGCCAAGCAGAACTGTTGAGTACTATTATGTATTAAGTTTTTCATATGTTGCAGGAACATGAAAATTCTAGTAAGGAACATGCTGGGTGTCACTAAAGACAGATCCTTAAAATGGGCTTTTATTACCTACTGTGGGACCAAGGCAGACTTTGGGCATCATCCTGCAAAGGACAATAATTGTACTGGGTAGAAACCTGTGTATTGATTGTTATCAACCACTGCCCAGTTTTATAAAAGTTATAATTCTGCTGGTAGACGGACTCAGTGCGTGTAGATGATTATGTGAACCCCAGTCCCACACAGTGACCGTATCTGCTTCCAGCAGTAGGTACTTGATTGATTCCCAGTTAAATCCTGACACTTCCCCACTAGCCCCAGCCACACAGCCTCTCGGGTCTCATTTCCTACCCACCAGCTCCCCTGCAGCAGTTTCCAGAAACTGATTTTTGCCTTCTGCACTGAAGGTGTTTCCATTCCTACGTGGACATGGCTGGTCAGGAAGAGTAGGCATCAAGATCTTAAGAGTGTGGATTTAA
>NW_020955498.1:672492-684935 GCF_003031625.1 Empidonax traillii
TGCGTGTAGATGATTATGTGAACCCCAGTCCCACACAGTGATCGTATCTGCTTCCAGCAGTAGGTACTTGATTGATTCCCAATTAAATCCTGACACTTCCCCACTAGCCCCAGCCACACAGCCTCTCGGGTCTCATTTCCTACCCACCAGCTCCCCTGCAGCAGTTTCCAGAAACTGATTTTTGCCTTCTGCACTGAAGGTGTTTCCATTCCTACGTGGACATGGCTGGTCAGGAAGAGTAGGCATCAAGATCTTAAGAGTGTGGATTTAACAGTGAAACAAAAGATACGACTTCTTAAACTGAAATTCTGCAAAACAGAGAAGACCTTTATTGTCTTTGGGAAATATGACTAAGGACATACAGAAATAATACTGAAAATAAACCTATCTACATTTTTTCTTACATCTTTACTACAGAGACAGAACATAGCAATTGAAAGTCTCCAAAGTTTGTCCCAGGCCTAACTCAGAATATATCACACATAATTCACTCAGATGGTTTCTTTAGCAGCAGTCTCAGACTTTTTTCCTGTTGCATTCCTGGATACGTTTTGCATCTCTAATCTAACTCCAACAAGAAATCTCTGAGGATGAGGAGGGGAAATACTAACAATGAAGCACATTTGTAGTTGGGGAAAGAGAAACACTTCACTTTGGAGCCACTTCAAGTGGAATGAGAAGTGTAAACAGGAGGAAGTGTTCCAAAGAGAGGCAAGAGCAGCAGTGAGAAGGTAAGGGGCCAAATACACAGAGAGCAGGAGCAAAGGATGATGCTGAACAGATCCAGCACTGTCAGTGAGCTCTTGCTGAGGAGAGACATCCTAATGTGGTAATTTCTCTCAGACGTGCTTCCTCTGTGTGTTCAGAGCTGATGTTTTCCTCTATTGGAGCCTTTAGCTCTAGTTAAACTGAAATTTCCTTCACTAATGCCCTCTCTTTATGTCCCTGGTAGCACCTCCATTTAAATAGTTTATTCTCCACAGTCTGAGCATGTTTGTTTTAGAAATACACTAATCCTGTGCCCTCAGGCTGGACTGCTTTTAGTACACAGATTGTTAGAGAAGATAGCAACTATAAAACAGACCTCAGTTTTTCAAGCAAGTCTAGAGACAGTACAAGAAAAAGAAGGAAAGATGAAAAAGTCATTACTTGCAAATTAAAGTCTAGCAGGCTTAAAATAAAAAAATTGTGGTAACACTGAGTTTTATTGTTTTAAACAAGGTGATTATGTATCATTAAACAAGGTGATTATGTAATAGATTCTAATAATATTACAAATAAAAGAAATGTCATTAATAACTTCTTATTCTAAGGTTCATATTTATCTGTTTATTGTTTAAATAACTGTCTTGTAATGCTAAATATCCATCAACCCCAACTTATGAGGATGTAATCAGGGCCTTGTAATCATACAGAGTAATTTATGCCATTAATGCACAGAATAACAAGTATGCCAATTGTAGATTATACAGCTTCTGGGCAAGATTATCTTCTACTTAACATCTGTAATTCAGATTGTCTGCTTGATTAACCAACATCTTTCCAATTCTAAGAAATGTTGCTCACAACGAATAAAGCTATCCTAGTGAAAGGTCACGATTCTAGTGCTTTGATTAAAATAAATAATGCAGAGACTCAATTAAGTTGAGGGTGTTTATTATACATATTTACATTTCCAAAGACTTGCTTTCTTTTCATGTTATGTTGTATATCACAGTCGGAAATGCGTTCTCCTGCCACTGAGTGGAGCTCCTTACATACTTATTGGCACATTAATGATCTAGTTGAGACCTACTGTGAGGTGACTTAGCGATGGTTATTTCAGCTTTGTACCTGGCAGCTGTGTGGACATAGCCCTTGAGAAGTTACTAGATGCTTAATTCTCTAAAATAAATTGCTAAATAGGTAAATGGAAATCTCCGTGTGCCACAAGAGACAGCAGCAAGGCAGCCCCTTCGTTAGCAGACCTGAAATATGAATCATTTTAATGAATGGTGAAACATTTATTGTACACTGTAGGCACAGTGATGTTCTCTATTAAATTTAATTTGGAGGAATGTCCTCTACTAATTTGTACTGCTAATTTAGGGGGGAAAGAAAGAAAGAAAAAGAAAAATAGCTGTTTGCTAAAGGATTATGTGTTACTTGCATGCAGATATGTGTGAGCAAATGCAGAGTGTGAAGCTGTGTTTTCACCAGGGGAATAATTAAAAACGAGTTCCAGCCTTGAGCAGTCAATTATCACTGAATAACAAGATGAAGGAAAAAAGGCAGATGTAATCATATTTCAGAAGTAATAGATTAGTGTGATTCTAGTCAAGGAGTCCTTTCTAGATCAGCCTTTCACAGCAATTGACCATATCTCTTCTTGTTTCCTGCAACTTCTTGTAACATTGGTCTAGGGAACGTGGGTGCTGAACCATAGACACTGTTCTGTTGGGATTGCATGGCAGTACAGTTTGTGTGTGTGAATAGAGGCCAAGGGTATTAGAAAGGAAAATGGGATGTAGAAGGATAGGGAAGAATGTGAAGAGGAGTTTGGGACAGCAGCAAGGAAGAGATTAGTGGTTTAGCAGGAGAAATAAAACACATAGGAGTTGGGTAGGAGGGGAAATAGGAGACTTACCTCAGAGTCCAACTATGTACCTCGTAGTTCCATTTGTACCTTTTTCCTGTCTCTTCAGGTGAGGTCAGATGTAAAATCACTTATTTAATCACCATATTAGTGCTAGGTTCTCAAAAGGATTTGTTCTTCTGAGAAGAATATTGTTCTTTACATTGTCAGGAGCCTTTCCATCTGTCTGGAAGGCAGAGGTCTGGCACATTCAGAGCATGTACCAACCATTGAAACCAAACACGAAATGATAAAACCAGTAAGGACTTCTTTGTCTCTCATCTTCAGGTCCCTTTATGTCTTTTGAAAGGAAAAAGTTGGTAGTGCTGACCAGATAGGAGAGTGATAAGAAAGAGAAAGGACTAACTTTTAAGTAGTCAGTGTTTTCACTGAAAAGCTGGGTCACTGCAAAACCAAAGGGACAACTATTGAAGAAATTATTAGAAACAAATCCAAGAAAAGGAAATTATTCCCCAGTTTCTACCCAAATGTCTTCAGAATATACTGTTGCTAAAGTTAGCCCTCAGAAAATAAAGGAATGTATAGCAAATATATTTATATTCAGGGTTTAGGCTGAAAAATGTAAAAACATAGTTGAGAAAGACCAGGCAGGGCCAATACAGGGAATTTGTACAGAGAGAAAGTACAGTGTCCATGTGTTCCAAAATCCAGTACCAGGACTGTGCTTAGTCAATCCATTTAACAGTACAGAATATTGCAGGAAGCCAGTGCATATGGGAGTCACTTAGAGAAGGAACCAAAGTCCATAAACAGCCTTACAGCAACTCACACAAGGCTTGGTAGGATAGGCAGTCTTGAAATGATAATGGGAGAGATGGGAATGGGAAATGAAGAAAAAGAGAGGCACATATAAGTCTATTCCCATGCTTAGAGTTTTTGTAACCCAGACAAAGGGAAAACAACTATGTTATGGGTATTTTGGATACTAAGTTTTGCCTGAAATAAGCCATTTCTGTATTTTCTTTCTTTCTAGACCATTCAAGGCATGATTGCACAGCCAAGGAGGACATACAGGAGTAGCGTAGTATCTTCCTACCTCTTTTCCAGCCTCACATTGGAACTACTTGATTATTCAGGGTAGCTAAATAAATTTTACCTCTGCAAAAATAATTTCAATCCATAATAAAACCAAATCCAGTTGTAAAAGCTTTGGTAAACGAGAATTAAAATTGTCTGTCAGTTTACTTGCTTTCCAGGAAACAGTTTAGCAAAACTTGTATTCTCTAAGGATCATTACATCTGTAATACCTTTCTCTGAGCTTACTGTGCTGTAAGAAACAATAATATAGATTTCCAGGAAAGGTCTTTAGCTGAATTAATTCGTAATTGTAGGCCGCTTTGATGTTTTTTACTTGAAAGATGTCTTTCACAATGCAAGACGTTTATACCTATTGTTCTAAAAGACTAAAGTAGTTCAAACATCAGCCTCCAAAAATCAAATCAACCATAGCAGACAATCTCAATCCTACTATCCTAGGAATACTTGAACTACACAGACATAGACAAGTTCATGGGACCAGACAGAATCTTCCAAGGCAGCAAGTCAGTGCTGTCGTGTCGCTGCTGTGTAACACCTCTAGAAGTCAGGGCATTGAAAGGGGTTCTTCATAACTGGAGAAAGGTAAACTCACCCATCTTCAAGAAGGACAAGAGCAGGATCCAGGGAACTGCAGGCCAGTCAGTCTCATCGTGTTCCTATGAAAGTCGTAGTGCTGTTTCTAGACCAATGACAAATTACACCTGACCAATCATATTTGCTTTCTACAAGAAGATAACTGGTTGTGTGGATGAGAGGAGAACAGTGGACACAAACTAAAATATGAGAAATTCCAAACAAATGTAAGCAAAGAAAAAATATATTCACCACAACAATGATCAAATGCTGGAAGAGGTGCCTAGAGAGTTAGTGAAATGTCCTGTCTTGAAAATACTCAAAGCTTGACTGTACAAGTCCCAGAGAAACCTGGTCTACATTGTCCCCCCTTTGAGTAGAAGATTGGATGAGGTTAACTCTGCAGTTTCCCCTCAGTCTCTGTGATTTTATTTCCATTCCTGTTTCCTTTGAATGATGATGATTTCTTATGCCTTCACCACACATACTGCCCTTAACCTTTGAAGATGAGTGAGAATGGCTTCCAAAATGGTCATCTTGTTTATAGCAAAACATTATCTCATAAAGGACTGGTGAGAGTCACCTGTACATGCTTTATATTCAAGCATTGGCCTGATTCCTCAGAAGCACATCTTGCCCCACTGCTTATGTTTACAAGTCCTTCCCCTCCATGCTCTGGATGTCATCTCACATATGCTTCTATGTATTATTGAGTCTGTATATCAGAGATGATGCTGGCTGATGCAGGATTGCTGTAACTCAGTATCAAATTGGATCTTTCAAAAGGCTGATACATCTGCTCCCTTTAGTCACACAGCCAGATGTGGCAGCGAGGTCAGTGATGTTCCTTCAGTGACTTCCTTGCATTGCAGTAATGCTAGGTGAGTGTAGCGAATGCTTCCAGCAATGAGAAGAGCCAGATCAAATGCAAAGAACACAGTGAAAATTGTTTATATAATCCATGGCAGATATCAAGACCTCTACAGGGCAGCAGATATGGAATTCATTTTACATCAACATGTATCGTATTTTTCTCTCTTGTTTTCAGAGAAATAAGCTTTGCAGAATTCAAGAGTTTGAAGAGAATGACCAGGTAGTGTCAGTCAGGTTTGTTGATAAGCCTTTTCTAATCCCTTTTTGAACAATCATGCATATTTTCTTCAAATTCTGTTTTTTAGCGGTAAGTGCAGTTCTTTTACCATTAATATTAGTGGTTGAGCATTGCAGAGAAGTAGAACACAGCAAAGTGTTTATGCTACTACTTGTACAATAAGTTAGATTTGGAAAAGTAGAACTTTGCTTTTTTTAAAAAATGGAAGGTACTTTGTAGTAGAGTGTGTTTCCCATTTAGGGCACACCAGAAGAATAGGTGAGCTTAAAAAGAGAGGATAGCAAGAAAAAGATAAGAGAGTCATATATGACTTACATTTATGTTATTTAGAAAAATTACTAGATTCTATACAGTTCTTTTGCATAGACAACAATTCATACTATTGTCTCCTCCCTAAGACCATAAACCCCTCAACTTTTAAACAAATATTGTTGCTCTTTGGAGATTTGAGAATATGTTCCATTTCAAAACAGCTTTAAGATGCATTTGTCTCTGGACTGAATCCACCAATGTCATCAGTATTAGATCATGGACTAATTTGGCTCACGGTATTATGCTTGGAGTAACTACAATTGTGGGGTTTTGGTCTTTTGCCATGGTCAGACTTTGAAAGAAATTAATAGCACTGACAGAAGATGATGACCATGCTTTTACAAGTAGGAGACAGAACAGAGAGACTTGCAAAGGTTTCCCTTTTTTATTGAGGTTTTGTGGAGCAAAGATTATTGTCCCAAGATGCATAACAATTATATAACTTAAAGGAAATGAAAGTACTTAACAGTGGAGTGAGTCAAAAAGATAGGAAGTACCCTCATTACTCCTGAGTAGAACTTTGCTCACCAGGCTTATACGAATATTTGGAAATTCATCACTGCAATGAACCTACTTGCCAATTGAGTTTCTGTGACACTTGCATGTTTGGTGCTGCAGATTATGTAACTGTGCCATGCAAAATACAGAATAGGATTCCCAAACAATTGTTTCTTGTTTCTTTTTCTTTCTTGACGATGACGCTGGAACAGCTTGAGAAGCTCCAGGGAGACTTTAGTTCGTCTCAGTCATATCCCTCATCTCACAGTTGTGTCCTTCTCACACGCATGTCCAAGTCAGTCTATACTGGTAATGAGTCATCTGCCATCACTACAGGATGCTAAAAACAAAATTGTTATTTGCACATAAATGTCGGTGTGACCCAGGTTTTGTATACCGTTTAACACAGAAGTATGAACAGCTTTATATGACAGCGAAGTTTAGATTTAGTCTAGAAGTGGCTGGTTGTCAGACTGGATAAAAATAGAAGAAGAAATAGTCTTTGGATACCTGTACTGCTTGATTCCAGGTGAAACCATCATCTTTGCTTATACATGTTCATCAGCTGACTGAGCATGAACCAGGAAGAAATTTCAAGTGCCCAAGACAGCTTCACACCCATCAAGAACCTCTGAAGTTTAACGACAAAGCTTAACTTTAAGGATATAAGTATAGGACCATGTAAGGAAAAGTCATTAAGCAATTGTCTTAGGCTTATCTCAAAGTACTGCATTTCTATGGAAACTGAGTAGTTGGCTCTGAACACCCGAGCATATCATAGGAATTCATTGAAAGAGTACTGGAGCAGAGATATCCAGTTATGTGTCAGCTAGGATAACATTCTCTAGTTTTTATGCTTGTAATCTCTTCCCTCTCCCTGATTTTATGCCTAATCCTTCACCTAGATTTTTGTCCTTGTGTTTTACAGACTTGAATTGCCCCATTTTTGTGGAACAAGTGTATTCAGGCATCTCAGAGACATTCCCAGAGATAGTTGGGGCACTCTTGGTTTACTAAAGTACAGAAGACCAGTGTGAAAATTATATCAAGTGCAGGCTTTTGGGTTTTTCTGGCAAAGAAAAAAAGTCATTTTACAGAGCCAGCAATACTCTACAGCTCCTGCAAATCTCTTGAATGTTTTGACCACCTAAGAATTGACAGCTGCAAAGAGATTACAGGCAAAACTCCATATCACACTGGCATATCTGAGACCTGCAACTGGTGTTTTTACATTAATAATAACAACACTAAAAATAATTAATGATATTATAGTACTATAATTAATAATAGGCTTCTGGTATCTCACTTATTCAAGGCACAGAACAAATAACCATGTGTGAAGTAAGAAAAAGGAGCAGAATTTGGAAACTAATAGCTGGTAACCCATAGAAATTATATGAGTAATTTAAGTGATCATGTTACATTATACTGTATCAGCCAAAAAAAAAAAATCCATTAAAAATCTGCCCAGCACCTGAGAATGGGCTGTTACCACAGTTGCCAAGAGCTACAGAGATTTCCATCTGTGGATCATTAATCAAATCTCTGCCAACTTGAAAGACCAAAACCTGCTATCAGTTAGTCATCTTAAAAAAACAAACATCAAAAGTATCAGAAAGCCCTCGTGTTGACAGCATCACTTAAGAGTTTAATCCTATAATCTGAACAACTTCCCTTCTGCTTCTGAGAGTTAAAATACATTGATTATAAAAAAAATTTCTAAAGCTATGCATTAATACATTCATTGGCTTCTACTGAAAAAACCTGCTTTATTCTACATATTCCATTAAACAACTGTCAGATCACCATCTTATCTGTCAGATCACCATCACTTATAGGCACTGCCTGACTGTAGCTGAGTGTTGCTGGAAGTGAAATATTTTGAAATATTTTGTTCACTGTGATAACTGAAGTAAACCCTACCTTTCTGAAGGCCTCCAAGCTTCTGCCCTGGGGCTCCTAACTATGCTTTTTGTTACCCCTCCCTTCTGCCTCTTATCAGCTCCTCCATTAAAGCCACAGCTAGTTTGCTGGACATGATCCTTATTGCTAGGGTATCAAGTGTATTCCCTTCACCCGTTTTCCACCACAGAAGTTGATGACAATGCAGTAGGCTCAGATGAAAGCTGCTTTTGTGGCTTTCTGAACAAGCTTTTCGGTTCACTGCACAGGAGTCTCTTGGTCTCAGGAGTGCCAGCTGCTGGTTTGATTCCATTTGTGAAACCTGGAATTGGAGTACTCCAAGAGAAGTGAGTTTGAAGGAAAACACAGTTACTGGATGTTTGTTCAGAGCTATAAAGTGACTAAGTAGATTAAAAAAAAAAACCAAAAAAACATAATGTTTTCATATGCTCTTGATCTGACTACAAGTAACACGGAAAACACTGATAGGAAGCACAAGGGTTTCAGGATGAAACCTGTATTAATTCCTTTGCTGAGATTCTTTATACTTCTACAAAAAAACAATGCTTTGCTTTTATCTTAATAGATGTTACTGCAAGTAGCTCAGATTCCACATGACCTGGCATTAAGAATGTAGTTGGGAAATTTTTTACAAGTAGATCCCTACTTGTATAATGTACTGAATCAAAAGCCAAACTCCCAGCTCTTCAAGTCTATATATGGATTATTTTCACAAAACAAGTTAAATGAGTCTAAAATTACTTCTAAAATATTTTTCAGCCAGCTAAATTTAGCTATTAACGCCCATCCTCACTAGAAAATTAAGGTTAAATATTTTTGCTTTGAGATGGGGGTTCATTGAACTCTCCCAAGTCCTAATACATGCACGAGCCAAAAAAGCCCATGAAACAACAGTTCACACAAACTCTTGGGAACCAAATCAGCTGACTCTGGCAGAGTGCAAATGTTTTTAAACTCATTTCAGCTTCTTTTATGAAGATAATCCAAACAGTACCAACCTGCTCTTTCCACAAGCCTCTTTTCTGCTTCTCCCAGGACAGAATGATAACATAGGAGTCAAAGACTTGCAGTGTCACAGAGTCACAGCCTAGATTATTTTGTACTGTAGCAACAGATCTTCAGGAGAGCAAATATTTGGTTTATAATATAGAAAACAATGTTAGAAAATAACAGAGACTGTCATATTTTTTTAACTAGCCACAGTATTTTAGAGAAGGCTGGAATGTCCTGTCTCTATGTAAATGTACAGTACTCCATTTAACATACTTCTTTTATTTATTCTGTTCTAGTAATCAACTGCTGCCTTTGAGAGGATAATAAAATTAGTTTTTATTCCCACACACAAACACATCCAATGTAATATATTGTGACCGATTTACTCCTTTTAGAGAAGCTAAAAAAGGAGAAACACACAAGAGCACCCTTGTTTGAATAAATACTGGGCTGTCTGTATGGAATAACAATTATATGCTGAAACTAGAGCAGATGTATGGGTGTGAATCACATAAGGGTAGGTTGGGGAATTATAATCAGCCAAACAGACCTAGGAATCAATCAGCAGATTTTTCTAACTATTGTGGGGCAAGATGGGGAAAGTGATTTTTCAGACCATGTTTTGCAAGTCTAGTGTGAAAGTTCTCAAAGTGTAGGACGTATATTTGTGGCTCAGAAATGCAAGATTAAAAGAGATCTGGCACTGCTATTGGCAGCCACTGCTCAGACTGATGAAGAAAAGTTTGGAAACTCGTTATTTAGTACTCTGCAAGAACAACTCTGTAATTAAGACTAGAGATGTGAATTCTCCTTTTTCCTGGTTTTGCCATACACTCTAACTAAGGTTGGATTTGGACTGATTCATACCACCAACAGCTGTTAGTCTAGTCAGTACAGGAGTCAATAAAAGTCATTTTCTTTGAAAGATGAGGTCAGATTCTGTGTTACAAATGATGCAATATAATGACACATCTTTGTGGACATTTGTGATGTTCCTTTGGTACTTTCATATACAGGGAGGTCTCTGTATATGAGTAGGCAAATGTAATTTACCTACTTTTCTTCATCATTTCTGCATTATCATACAAAAAAATTCATTCAATGAAGGAATTCAGTGGCTTTCCCAGGACTGTGTTTGTGTCCCACTTACTCTCCTGCTTATCAAAACAACTTTACCTGAACCACCAACATAGACACACTCCCAGAGAGCTTTGACCAGAAACTCATGCTGCAAATTTTGCTTTCTGTCTGGTCCTTTCTTCTCTCCTATTGGTTTTGCATTTCACGTGGTGCCATGTATCTTGCATTAGACTATTGGAAACTATCAAAGGCATCTGTAAGCTAGGTGTTCTAAAGCACCCTCCAAAAACCTGGCAGAAGCATCTTCCACCGACATCCTCCATCAGCTTCAAATATTAAGCAAATGGACTGAGAAGAACAGGCCATTAGCAATGGTTTCACAACACAAACATTTGAGGATTGGGTGGCAGGCATTCAGTGAGTCAGCAAGGGTGTTTTGTTCATCTCCCTCTGATGTCTGCCGACTAAGAAAAGTAATTTTATCTAGGTGCTTCGTGGGCAGTCTCAGCTGAGCTAAGACATAAAGGCAAAGGAACGGAACCAAAGTCGTTGCTGGGGCACTGCAGAGAATGTGGGGTCCTGCTCTTGCTGCTCCTATACCTGCTCTGAGTGGAGAGATGACAGTAACATTTGTAATTTCATCACAAATGCATTAGTCTACCAAAAGGCTTTTAAAGTATACTCAGTGCAGAATTGAAAGAAGGTTCTACGCTACTATCCTCTGCAGAAATCCATGTGCATGAGCTGCTTTCCAAAAGACATGTATCTGGCCCTGGCAGTTAGGTTCTAGCCCCTGAATCAAAACAATTCAAAATAATTTGTATGACATTCTGGATTTGTAAACAACTTGAAAAGAAATATGAGTATTTTCCAATAAGCTTGAATATTAATATGGAGCAGTGACTGGAAAAATCAAGCCTATTTCTAGTGATACTTAAAACGTGTCCAGACTTGTTTCCAGTTAATCCACTGGGCGTTTGTAAAGTGATATTTTAATGAAAGTAGATTGAGCACTTAATTCTCTTTCCACAATCTTTATTAGGTAGACTTAAACACTATGTAAAACTTAGTTAATTGAAGAAAAGATAGTGCATTTAAAGCAGAAAACAAACCTCCTGGTTTATCATTTTGCTTAAAGATGTAAGAATTTTGCCTGTCTAAATATGCCCTATAGAGGGGATGGTATATATTGTGATGGTGGTTTCTTGCCATTGCAAAGAAAACTCAAATCCAAGGTCAAAATTCAGGTGTATTTAGACAGGCAGAATTCTTACATCTTCAAGCAAAATGGTAGTTGAATTGATAGTTGATACAAAAAGCATTGAGACAAGAAGAGTTGGGGACAGATCTTTCAGCAAGGCCTGTTGCACTCAGAACAAGGGGCAATGGTTTTAGACTAAAAGAAGGTCGATTTAGATTGGATATAAGAAAGAAGATTTTTACACTGACATGGGCTGTCCAGAGAGGCAGTAGATGTGCCATCCCTGGAAAAATTCAAGGACAGATTGGACAGGGCTCAGAGCATCCTATTCTGGTTGAAGATGTCCCTGTCCATTGCAGGGGAATTGGACTTTGAATGACCTTGAATGTCCCTTCCAACACAAACTATTCTATGACTATATGGTTCTATGTCAAGAAGTTGCAGTGGGTTTATGCCACGATGGAGTGCATTTTCCATTGGTGTCCAGTGTTTCTTCTTGCAGAAGACACACAGCAATGTTATTGCAAACATTAACATTGTTTGCAAAGATAGGTCACCTTAAATTGCAGTGCCACTTTTTATTTAAGCAGTGTAATCCAACCACAGCAGTGATATCTGGGATGACTATCCATCCTGTTTTACAGACAGTATCAGCAGAGTAGGAGTGGCACTTGCAGGGGACAGAGGATTCCCACTTCTCTGAATTATTTTTACAAGTACAACGAACCTGTCACATTTGGGCTCCAAAACATGACAATCTGCAAAACTAGCCTGGCGTGTCTTCTGACTGCCAAGGAAGCATATATTTATGACGGGAAATTAGAAGCTTCCTTCAGAGGAAATAAGTCCACCGTGAATTTCATGGAAGCAATAGGAACCTCAAGATAACAACGGATACTGAAAGCCTCCCTATTTATTGCACTATTTGACCCTCGTGTTTTTATACAAAAATCATTCTCGGGAAATAGTAAGGTTTGCTAATGTTTCTGCTCTTGGATTTTAACTGGATATTAATAAGATACAGAGAGGCTAGCAATGATGGACAGAAAGGGCAAGACCTTCCTGTGGCACAGGATAG
>NW_020955498.1:686172-691115 GCF_003031625.1 Empidonax traillii
AAAAAAAAAAAAAAAAAAAAAAAAAAGAATCCCAGCTCGTTTTTTTAAGAACAAGTAAACCTATGACAAAACTGCATGTGGATATTCAATATTTTGATGACATTTTGGTAGAATTTCTGACCATTGATGCAGGAAAAAAACCACATTTAAATCATAAAGTGGAACAGGATAATGTACAGTTTGTCCGCTCAGTACTACGCAGGAATCAGTCATTCCCTGTGTTGTGGTTTAAATCCAGACCAGAACCAAGCACCACACAGCCACTGGTTCATCCTCCCTGATGGTGGGATGAGGGGGAGAATCAAGAGAGTAACAGTGAGAAAACTGGTGGAGTGAGATAAAGACACTTTAATAGGTAAAGCAAAAATCTCATGCACAACCAAAGCAAAACAAGCAACTTGTTTTGTTCCCCCCTTCCCATGGGCAGGCAGGTGTTCAGCCATACCCAGGAGAGCAGGGCTCCATCATGTGTAACAGTGACTTGGGAAGGCAAACACCATCACTCTGAATGTCCCCCACTTCCTCCTTCTTCTCCTAACTTCACATGCTGAGCATGATCCATGTGATATGGGATATCCCTTTTGTCTCTTGGGGATCAGCGATCTCAGCTCTGTCCTCTCCCAAATTTTTTTTGTACACCTCCAGCCTTCTCACTGGCAGAGTGTTATGAGAACAGGCTTGATATTGTGCAAGCCCTGCTCAGCAATAACAAAAACATCTCTATATTATCAACACTGTTTCCAGCCCAAATCTAAAACACAGCCCTATACCAGCTACTGTGAAGAAAATTCACTCTACCCTGGCTAAAACTAACATACACTACCAAAACCACTGAGATCAATAAGGAACAAGAAGTCCTTTTTCACCAAGCTGTCCTGAACAGGAACCCTTCTTCAGTAGTTACATGATACCACTTGGGGAAAATTGAGTTGTATCAACTATAAATCAGGTATAATTGTTTGGATATATAGTTTTCCACAGAAGGATTCAGCATCAAAAATTCCACCGTATTTAATGCTCGAATGAAGAACCAGTTATTTGGATTAATGCCAGAATGACAGAAACTGCCTCCCACAGCTGATCTGTGTAGTTAAGATATATTTTCTTCCTTCCATCCAGGTGTTACTGTGATCAGAAATATCAGCCAATTTATTAGCTCAGAGGCAGCATGGCAAAAGCTCATCCGTAAACTCAATCCCATTTCCCTGTATCTTGCCAGTAAAGATCCTGACTACAGTAGCCCATCAGTTGCAAAGGTTGTCCAAAGGTAAAGACAACACCCGGATTTACTGCTGAAGAATGCAATGTCTAATTTTCAGGGGATTAAGAGCTGCTGCTAATCTATGTCATTTCTCTGCACCGATCTTTTTAGCTTCAAGTCTTCTCTGGCTGCCTAATCTTCAAAGCCATCACCAAGTTTTAATCTATTTGTCTTGGCAGGGCATCACTGTCTGCATGACAGCTACAGAGCTGCATCCTCCCAGAAAAGCAGCTCAGAGTGTCCAGGACAAAGTACACTAAGGCTGAAGACAGATGGTTTTGGCAGAGGGTGTTCACTCCTGAGTGTCTCCTCAAGGAGATCACACACTCAGCAATCCTGAACCATAAAACCATTCCTCATATCCTTTCCAAAGTTACCTGTTTTCCCTGTGTAATATTCCCCTCATCTTTATGGTACAAAATCATATTTTTCTGTCAGAAACTTGGAACTGTGAGCTAAGATTACTCGGATTTGTTTACAATCTAGAATGAGCAAACCTGCAATCACTGAAAAGTACTTGTACAATAATTAAAAAGAAAACTGCTGCTTACTGTGGGATACTTTTGACAGACATTCTGGAGTTTGCCATTTGGAAATAGATGCTGTTATTTCCCAGATTTAAATGATTTTTGATACGTCTGCATACCTTTCTTGTGAAAGACTTTTTTCCAGTAGAATTAAGTTGATTTGAATTACAAAGTAAATCTTCTCTAAAAGAGAAAGATTTATGTTACGTATTCAACTCCCTCAGAAATGGTCTCTTCTGCCTTTCCACATATCCTGATGGAGATAATCCCCTGCAGCTGATGATTCATGCTGAGATTGCTCAAGCAACGGTTTGATGCAAGATTTACATTTGCAGCAGAACAGCTACATTGTGTGAAGGGACTCTTGCAGAAAAATAGATTTATCTTTTCTTTATAAGCAATCAGTGGTGTTCCAGGAGGCAATGCTGGGAGTCAGGTACCAGCTTGAAGATTACCTGATTCATACAGCAGCCTACAGTTTGCTCCATTTTTTTTTAATGACGAGGAGGAAAAAAAGGGAAAATGTTGAGCAGAAATAACCAATTACCGACCTCACAACTCTTGTTACATTTATTTTTCAGTTATTTTTCTGCCCTGTAGTAGGCCAATGGGAGAACTCTGCCTGTTGATATTAGAATGAAAGTTTAAGAAAGCTGCATGCTTTCATACTCACCTTCGTCGTTGGACAGAAACAGTGAAATAACACTACAGATTGTTGCAGCTTCATTTTCAAACTTTCAGGATTTCATGTTTTTACTTGATATTTCAGACTCTGAAGAATCACAAACTTCACTTTTATAAAGTCATTAGGTCTCATAGAGGAAAAATTCCCCCATGAACCCAAGTGCACCTTAAGGGCTCAGAGTTACAGAGAAACTAAAAATATCTTCATTTAATATTTCATAGCTAAATTGCATAATTTGTGATGTTTACAACTAGCAATTTTGCCAAAGATTCTGTTCTAGATATCAAATTTTTCTGAGAGAACTTTTGATAATTTAAATATGAAATGGTCTCCCCTCAAAGACATCTCAAAGATTCCAGTTTTGTGATTCACTTGTAAAGGGAGTTATTTTCGATCTTTCCCATGATCTCAGTGTCATGGGATTTTTATTCTCTGGGAGCCACGATGACACAAATAACATTAACAATAACAAATGGTTTACCCATTTTGAATTCATGATTTCTGATAATTTCTTAGTGGACAGCAGCTTTTGTTAACCTGCTATCACAGGCTGTTATCAGCTGGGGAAGGCTGCATAGACTCAACTAGATGTCAGAAGACCTGGCATTTATTTTCACCTTTTTCTTGTGTTTTCTGTGTAATTTGTCAAATGACACGCTCTGCCTCATATAGCATCTGTAAAATGGGATCCTTTGGATTTCCTTTTATTTTACAATAAACAGATTGTTCCAGTGGGACAGATTCTGTCATCTTTGCTCTTGTAGCAGAGCACTTCACAAAGGAAAATAATAGGAGTGAGAATGTATATCAAGTGTATATCAGAAGGGACCTTGACTTCAAAGCCTGTAGATGTACTTGTTTATCTTCATGTAATGAATGAAGTTATTAATAAAATGACAAAACTTTCAAGTGGTGTGGAGGGTGATCCAGCTGCAAGACAGTTTGATTAGCCCACTAGCTGGTGGTTTCTCAACAATTCAATGCATATGGAAAGAGAAATCCCTATCCCTTCAACACATTTTCCTCACTTCAGGTAGACTCTGTGTCCATTCTGTTTCTGTTTTGTGGTTAAATTAAGGACATCAGCTTCATGGAACATCTCGTACTAAACTGATACAGAAAAATAAGTAACATTTGAAAACAACAACAAGGGCAATACCAGTGTGCCTGCAGTTGTCCTCCTGTACCTTCTCCTCCCTGGACTCCCTGTACTTGGTCTGGCTGCTGGAAGAGGATGTTCTGGCATAGCTGCCGCCTGTGCCACATCATCACAGAGGGCTGCAAGGTCACTCTGAACCTCCAGCTTCTTGTTCTGCAACTAAAAATACTGCTCTTGTGTTCAGGTTTCTGTGTCAATGTTATCTCCCTGGAATTTGGTATCAAATGCCTCTGCCTGTTCCAGATGGGTCATATACTGTGCTTGGGAACCACCAGCTTGTGCTACATTAAGTTCTCACCATGTCTCATGAATGGCTTGCTTGTGTGGAACGATTAATGAGGAAAATGTGGCAATATATATTGATACTCATACTGTGTTTTGGAAAAGGATGTTAGAAATTAATAGAAGAATTTAACCCCAAAATTTGACATAGCAAGTACCTGAAATTTAGACACCAGACCAGATAGGAATTTTGCATATGGTCTTTTCGTTTATTTTTATAGCAGGAATAAGTATGTAAGGGAAGTGTTTTATCTGTCTTTTTATTTCCTACAATGTAATGGCACAGATAATCGCTGTCTCTTTCATTAAGTTTTGAGTGTAGTTAAATGATATTTGTATAAGACAGCAAAGTATATTATATGAGAACAAAATAGGATTGGTCTAATTTTTTAGTCTACATTTGTTGCAAATCCATTTGATTTTTGTCTAGTCAAGAGAATACAGCCATATAAGCTATTTTTATGGGGTTTGTTTTGAAATATTTTTTCTTGTTTCAAAATGTGCCCAAATGAAGTTTAGCATTCTTGATGGGATCCTTATTTTTCCAGAAAATTTTTAGACAGAACAATTTAAATAATATGGTATAAAGTATCTCTAGAATGGATTTCTGATTTTATTTTTGAGACTGTTCTGATTCACACTCAACACAGTCCAGAATAATAAATCCTGTTGCAAAAATATGTGAAGCTTTTAATATTAGTACGAATATATTTTTCAGATTTGTTTCAAGACAGATCTGTTTCAAATCCTTGCAAATGGACAGCTTTCTTCTAACATTGTTTTGCTTTTGTTTTCAGTCTCACAGAAATTGGATGTAGAACTGGTATCGTCTCTTAGGCATCTGTTGCGTTGCTGCCGAGGTCAGCTCTGCAAATAACTTCATATTTTTCACATGGCTGTTCTGTGCTTCAGCTATTTCTCTGGTGTATTAAAAACAAATAGGCTCTTATCCAACATCAAATGTTCATGTCTTTGTTTTATTTCTCTGCCTCCTTTTTAACCCTTGCAAGTGTTTAAGCCCTAGGAAGA
>NW_020955498.1:691727-726907 GCF_003031625.1 Empidonax traillii
TTTGCTTTTGTTTTCAGTCTCACAGAAATTGGATGTAGAACTGGTATCGTCTCTCAGGCATCTGTTGCGTTGCTGCCGAGGTCAGCTCTGCAAATAACTTCATATTTTTCACATGGCTGTTCTGTGCTTCAGCTATTTCTCTGGTGTATTAAAAACAAATAGGCTCTTATCCAACATCAAATGTTCATGTCTTTGTTTTATTTCTCTGCCTCCTTTTTAACCCTTGCAAGTGTTTAAGCCCTAGGAAGACGTCCCCACACTCTTACCCCATCCCATCCTTAACTGCCCACTCCCCAGCTGCCTGACTGCTGCACTCAGCAGGAGCTGAAGGGCTGTCTGGGACTCAGACAGCAAGGATTAGGCTGTACAAAGTTGAAAAGGAGGAACTATTAGGGATCCCAAAGTGGCAGTGACTAAGGTCAAGGATGAATAATGTTCCTCTGAACAGCTGTGTGATTCTAGAATTGAGTGGAAGACAGTGGTAGCAGCTGTAGGAGAGTGATGGGACTTAACAGTGGATTGTCTGTCCTTTTGCAACCACAGTATTGCTTTTCCTCTCTTAGGTGTAGAATCCAAATATTGACTAGACATTAGGAGGTTTTCAAATGAACTGGGAAATTGCAGTGTACCATTCAACTGCAAATGCTGACCTTCTAAACTCACTAGTTAAGTCTTTATATTTATCCTTCATCCTGAGTTAAAATCTGGGCTCTGGTCTCAAGTGAGCTTGGGTTTAAGTGTTCATATCTTTGAGAAACTGATACAGTGAACAGTATCTATGTACCTACACCCACTGATAGCTAATATGCATGTCCCTCTTATGCATATAAAGTTCCATAAAGAACCAACTGGAAAAAGCACTGACTGAAATATGCACATAATTTTTAAAATGGAAAAATGAACCTTAACTTGTGAGTGCATACTACTAGTGTCTGTGTTTCTTGCTTCTGTGTCATATTCTCATGGCTCCCTGCTGCACAGAATAGGGTGAAAGGAGTCAGGAAAACTTCCTGACACTGAAAGGACTCTGCTGCAGAAGTGCTGTTCTCACTCTGATCCCCTTGTTTAAAGATGCCCAGAAAGCACTTAAAGAAGTTGGAAGAGAAATCTCCCTGTCCAGGACCTGTAATGCTGATGTAGATAGACATGACAGGCAGTCTCACAAGCCTCCATATTGTGACCATAAAAGCAACGATATGTTATCTATGTAGTATTGGAAGTGAAAAAGGTAGCTTTGAAAAATACAAAACAGCTGAGCTTCTGGATATGAGAGCATCCTCTGGACTGGAATGTCCAAATTCCTCTACACTGCACTGCTCTGTGCTTTTAGTGCCTTAAAAGTACAGATAATACTTCAGTTTAGAAGCCTGATACTTTATGGCTTTAAACCTCTATAAGCTAAATAAATCCTTTTCTGTTTTATATCTCTAACTTAATGACAATCTTCCTTTTGTAGTAAGTGCAGCTGTGACAACATAGGCCTGGAATCCACAGGATGCAAGAGCAGCCCTTGAGCTAACAAAATTTTGGCTATTGGTAGAAAAAAGAAGGTATCTGCAGCTCTTCATATGAGTCCAAAAGATAACTCAGTGGTAGAAAAGGCAATTCTGAATTACCCCCTGTTATGACCTTCAAAGACATGTCAAACAGTCAACTTTTTCTAATTCCATATATCACTACAGGGCTGCAAACAAAATAAACCAAAACCATGAATGAGCCCCAGTAAGGTGAAATAAAGCATACTAAAATTTATGCAACTCAGTGAGAAATCAAATGCAATTTCTTTGGCATATTCCCACAGTTTAAGTTAATGCAAACAGTAATACTTTTAGTAGTTAGCTGTTAGAGTTTATTGCTCTCCTCCTGGGACCCAGGAGGAGACCTGTATTTCATTTTTATTCCTATATGGTCAAAACTGCCTGTAAGTGAGAAATAATTAAAAATGAGCATCATTAAAAATCACATTTCTCTAGTATAAGATAATAAATCCCCTGAAGAGAAAGGTCTTTTGCAATAACTTTTAAGATTTACTGTCCTTAAATATCCTAAGGATAGAAATTGATGACTAGAACAAGGATAAGGTCAATATAACATTGTAAACTCAATGAAATACATCAATAAGGATGAAAAATGTAGCAAATCACTTTCTGGCAAATGATAATGGGGGACTGTGAGCTATTTATTTCCAATATTGTGAAATCCACAGTCAAAACCTCAATCTTGCCATCAGTTAATCAAGTTCTGTCTCACTTTTCTCCAACCTTTAGTCCATAAAGACTTGTTTAATAGCAGCAATGAAATCTTCCTAATATGAAAATAGAACTTTATGAAAAGATGTTGATAAGAGGAAAGCCTTCCTATTGAAGAACAGGTCTCCTACTAAAGAGACCTTTATTCTGTTTTAGCTGTTATTCAGAAATATGGGTATTTTTTCACTAGGCTAAACATACTTTGAACAAGCAAAAGAATTTTATTCATACCCAGAGAATCCTACTAAACTATGTAAATAATGCTTCATATTCCATAAAAAGACAGTAAAACAGCAACAGATAGAAGAGCTGGAATGGTTACAGTTACATGGTTGCAATAGTCAGTGAAACCTAAGTCCAAAACAGCTTACCTTGATAAGAATCCTTTCAGTTCCTGAAGATTTCTATGAACTGCTTTCTTACACTGCTGGGTTCTTTATTAGGATTACAGGATTACTATAATAATAATAGACTGCATAGTAAATAATTGTGGTGTTAAGATGTATTATTATAACGTACTATTAAGAAGAATGTCATGTATTGTTTTTTTTCTCATTATTTTTCATTTACATAGTCTCAGATTTTGCAGACATTACCGTATCATTACTGCTATATTATTGTGGAACAGAAATGCTGGAAAGCACTCAGACCACGGTTATCCATCAGCTAGACGTGTGGCAATGGACAAACACTGACCCCAATCCAGGTTCCTTAAAATCAAACTCAAAATGCAAAACAACTGCTACATTTAATGTACAAATGCTTGAAAAATACAACCAAACATGAAAT
Organism: Empidonax traillii; assembly: GCF_003031625.1. Classification (NCBI taxonomy): domain Eukaryota; kingdom Metazoa; phylum Chordata; class Aves; order Passeriformes; family Tyrannidae; genus Empidonax; species Empidonax traillii. The sequence goes on from NW_020955498.1 coordinate 694,766, forward strand.
AACTCTGGGGTTACAGATTAGGAACAAAGCTGGGGACCGACTGAGCCATGAAGGACCTGGAGGTCCTGTTAGAAAGGCAGGTTCAAACATGGACCAGAGGAGATGGGGGCTGAGCACATACTGGGCAGTAGCAACTAGAAAGTACCTGCAGATCACAAGAAGTGATTCTGCTTCTCTGGTAGTGCTTGTGAAGCCATGTCCTAGAGCAAGGTGCCTGAATACAAGAGCAATATGGACAAACTGAAATGAATCTAGTGGATGGCCCTGAAGATGATTTATTTGGATGCTGTGATGAACAAAGAGAAGTCTGAGGAAGCTGGGTTTCTTCAGCCTGAAGAAGAGAAAGTCTGGAGGAGATATTATTGCTGTCTAACAAAAGTGTGTGGAGGAGACCGTCAGACATAGCTCGGGAGTGCACAAAGGAAGAATGAAAAGTGATGGGCACACAGGATGGAACATGGGAAATTCCAGGTGGATGAAAGGGGAGAAAAAAAATCGCTATAGAGTTGGTTTACACAGAAACACAGACACAAGTGGGTTATGTTATTTTCATTTTGTGGAGATACTGAAAACTCAACTGTACCTGAACAACCTGAGCTAACTTGGATGTTAGCTGTGCTTTGAGTGGCAGGTTGTACCAGATATCCTCTAGAGATTCGTCCCCAACTGAATTATTAACTGAATCTGTAATTTTGCTAGTTATCATTTATGTTAAAATGTCTTTATCCCAATTCTTGCAGTTGTTAAGGGCTTTCAAGTAAGTGCAAATAAATAAACAAAATATTCATTAAAAAAATAAAATGGGTAAACTACACTGCTATAGCAGGGTAAAAAGGAATCAGGTCCACCAAATCTCAGATTTGGCCATGAGTGGCCATCAGCTGGAGTCACTGCTCTTGGCAAGCTGATGAATGGAAAAAAAGTTCCCAGTGTGAACTGGAGAAGTTCATGTCTGTTTGAAACAGGAAAACTCTCTCAGTTCATGTGCTGGAGTGTGTGCCAGTGCTTGTCACAGCAGTGTCCAATGGGAGTTAGCCCTATACAGAAAAGATTCACTCATAACCACAAAATTTCTTTAAAACTTTCCACTTTCTTGGCAAGTAGCTCCTCAAGGGAGCTGCGCATGGAGTTGCATGAAAGTTTCTGTGTCCCTGTTAAGACAACCTGATCTATTGTGTGTGTTCAATTGCGAGTAAATGAAGACAGACACATCTGTTTGTCTCTCCCCTAAAGAAATAAGCTATCAAACTGTCTCTCCCCATGCTTCCTGGGAGAAGCACACTGAATGAAGCACACAAGAGAATTTTTCATTTACCGCTAAGCTTTTGGACTCCTTCAAATCTGTTCTAGCATCTTCCTCGTAAATGAGGAAAATTAATTGAAAATTGCTCTCAGCACAGAGAGCCCAACACTGGGGGAGTATTGTCTGTCCAAGCCATAGTGATTTGATTGGGGGTGCTGTCAGATGTTATATATGTTATGTTCAGCTCAGCACTGAAAAACAGTCTTTGCCATTTGCTCTGTTCTCACAGACAGGGAAGCTCAAACCATTGTTCCTGATTTGTTTTCAGTTGTTGCAATCTTCATGATGATAATTTAACAACCTATAACTTAGATGAGGATAACAAGAATACCTCTTTAGAATAATTCAGTGCAAAGGCACATGAAAGGATAATTAATTCTAGTTTCATAGTACTGTGTGCATCCTGATTTATCTGTTGCCACAGTCATTTACTCTGTAAAGTTCAGTAGTAATTTTGCAGTATATATAGGCCTGCTCCATTGTCCTTTTGGATTCAGAGGACTTTGGATTCAGTTTTATCACAATTCTCATCTCAGGGTCTCAGACTGTTTTGTAATTACACCTAAATAAATCTTCACTGTGTCTCACTCTCCTTTATGTAACAACTCACTTTTTGCAGAGGGCAGGGTGGAGTTTGGAGGCAGAGGATAAGAGGGGAATGCAAAGCTGGCCATAGTGCCTGGCTGGGGAGAGCTGCTCTCTGGAGGGTGAGTGTGTGAAAACAGAGCCTGCCTGCTCACACACCCTGGTGACAGACCTGCACTTTCCTTCAGGACTACAAAAGTTTGTCTTCATTTAAAAAGGAAGAGAAATCTGAGATATACTTATTCTTACCCTCATTCCATTTGGCTGTGACATACATATAATACACCTTAGAAGGAAAACTTCTTTTTAATACAGATACAGCACCATTTAAAGTGTCATGGAGCCTCTATTTTGAGGGAAAATTAGGAGCAATGTTTCAACAAAATTATTGGCATTTCCTGCAGCTTATACAATGTGTGATTATGCTTTAAAAGAAGAGAACAAATAAATTTGTACAACTGCTATCAAAGTAGGAATAAGTTTCACTTCGCAATAAAGACGCAGAGAAAAGAACCAGAAGTTTAAAGAAATAAGAGCAGTTAAACATTTTTGTTTTTAAAAGAGATTTGAGGTCTTAGGGTGGAAATCCCATCGACTATCTCATTTGTGTTGGCTTTGCTTTTGTTTTCAGACTGAAAAGGAGGAATGATCCAGACATCCGCAGTTCACTTCCCTCACCCCCATCAAAACAAAATAACTACACACACCAAGTTTTAAATGCAAGAAAAAAACAGTTGTAAGCCTACAATGTTTTCTTCAGATCCCACAAATTCACAGATACTGTGGATTTACAAATCCTTGAAATAGGTTTCTGTTAGACCAGGTAAGCCAGCAATGCCTGTGTACATATCTGGCATGTACTGCTGTCTTACAGTTTTGAATCTGAAAGGTCTTATGGTCCCTCCAGGGAGTTTCCCAGATTATCTGTTATTTCCAGTAACTGTTTGTTTGTTTATTATACTTGGAGATTAATTCAGTTCCTTTTCTTCCTATTTTTCTTACAGTCCAGAAATATCTGCATCATGAACGTGTTCCCAATCCATAGTTTGTGCGTTCTAGGGGTTAAATCATCCGTGTCACGCTATAAGAGTTTCAGTCCTTCTCAGTTTTTCCTTTTGTCTCCATACAGCTGCACCAGCCACAAGCATCGCCTGATCGAGACCATTCAGCCCCCCTTTTTTAAATTCAACAGCAGTCCGAGTGCCCTTTGGAGTGGTGAATTCTACTGGCTGACACCACTCCAGAGGAAGAAGAAATTGGCCAAGTACTTGCTTATTCTTTTAACAGAGGCTCACATAAAGAGGAAGGACTGACATTATTTTTGTTACTGTTTTGCCTGATTTGGTAGGATACAGAGACTTTTCTCAGCACAGAGCCCTGGCCGTGCTGGGCACTGGATACAAATATATGTGAGGACAAGTCCCAGCCTTGAAAATCTCACCCTTTTTAAAACTGAAACTGTAAAAGACGTGGGGAAATGTTTCTGTAAACAAACAGGATGATTATCGTTGTGTGTAAGCTCAGTTTCTTCCTTCAGCTCATTGAAAAGCACCCTGTGAAGGGTCAGGAGGAGAGGGCAGCTCAGGTTTCTCCCACTTTCCGTGATGGTTAGGTGCAGAGGCAGGGATGGAGCATGAAACTAAGGTTCTGCATGGGACCCTTTCTGCTGATGTGCCTGTCACAACGTGGCATGATGTTTTTCTGCATCCTGTACCACTTCATCTCATCACCCCCTTATGTCTAGGGTCATGGAGGGAAGGACAAGTCCTTGTGCTCCTTGGTTTCATATTCATGGTGTGCCAATGAAAGGTGTATCGAGGTGAGGGGCTGTCAGTCTTGAAGAGCACATCTCTGCTTTTTGGACCTCTGGAACAGAGGGGTCAAATACCTGGCCTCTTACTTCCCCTAGAAAAGACAAAACTGCTTTGGGCCCATCACTGTGTCATTGACTGCACTTACTTATAAAGGGGAGGGGGGGAGTGAAGGGACATCACAATAAAAAGGAAAGGGAGAAGGGAGAGGATGGATGGAGAGGGTTTTATGTGCAAAACCTTATTATTGACAAAGGAGGAACATACAAGCCAAGAATCTTCTAGCCTAATTAAAATCTTAACATGCTAACTAATACACAACACACAGTTAATTAGTAGTAGTACAGTTTCAGTACACAAATATTCACAGTCCAAATTATCTAATTAATGTAAAATAGGTCCTATTAATCAAATGTTTAAAAATAGTTGTATGAGGAAACTAACCTCACAAATCTACCCCTCCTTCTCTGGTGTTATGCTTCTTTCCACTGCCTCACTGTGTCCCAGGGGCAATGGCACAAGTCTTCCCTAGAAACAAAACCAAGTAGTGGATTTGCAGCAAGGCATAAATGTCCCATGTGTCATGTCCCTGGGAACACCACCAGCCCTCGCTGTCCCTGCCCAACCCATAGCCCAGGACCTCATTTCAGCCCCCCAGGGCCAGAGGTCCCCCCAGAGGCGCTGCAGCAGGGCTGGTCTCCAGCTCCCCCACAGCCCTGCCCTGCCCAGACATGGGGCCCTGGAGCCAGGCTGAAACATGGGCCAACATCCTGACCAATCCCTATTCCCACAGTTCTTCCTGGGGCCATGTCTGGCCCTGGCCCATTCACCAGGGCTCAATGGTTTATCACCCTGAAATCTTTAGTATCATCCTGTGCCTGTATTTCACTGGGCTGTATCCCCTGTCCCCACTTTGGAGGCTTCTGCTGTCCTCCTGCTTCATTATACCAGGGTTATAAATATGTCACAACACACAGACTATCAGCTCATTACTGTTATCTGTGTAAAAATTAATATGCCATATGGTTATACCATATGATTCTGCCGTGTGGTTTTACTCAGCTCTAGAACTAAGTGAAAGTTAAATTCAGCTGAAAAAAGCTGAACAAGCTGATGGTAGGATGGCCCTTAAGGGATGGTACTGTCAAAGATCCCTGCGCTATTGAGGTCTGGTGAAAGGCAGTGGCCTCCATCCAGGAGTTTTCCTGAGTACTCTTTCTATGCCCCAGCCATTTCTGTTCAATGCTTCCTGAGATGTGTGCCACACCACTCATGGTGCTCCTGCTGTTGCTGCATCAGTGAGAGAGGGTGCCAAACACTACGAATTTTCATAAACTCTTGGGTTAAAACCCACATGTTTGCAAGATTTCTCTCTGGAATAATATGCATACAGTGGATGTCCTCTAAAATCTCTCACTCCCTCTTTCTTAGGCAGGATAATTTTGGAGTACAAAAGGTTGTTCAGACCTCTGGAAGAACATCTCTCAGTAATGTCTGAAAACCTTATACTAAGGCTTTGCCTATTTATTTAGTAAAAGGGGAAATTTTTGTTTCTGCATACACATACCTGCCGTGAACTTTCAATGTAAGAGATTGTAACAAGGTAGTGGTATGAAATAGCATTTGGAAGAATCAATTTAAATTAAAAACTCCTGATGTGGTGGAGGGAGAAGAATGGCAAGAACAGTGATGCGCTGTAAACTGTACAAGGTGCTTGTAGATATACACACAGTATGACCCATAGAATTTGGGATATTTTGGTGAGTTAGAGCGTGGAGCCATTGTCCTCCTTCATTCACTTGAAGCTGTCTGATGAGAAACATAGGTCTCTGAACAAGAGGTTCATGGGTTTTTGAAGCAATATCCTAGACAAAGATGATGAAACCAGGAGTAAGCCATGAGATAAATATGTGAGGCAATTAAAATAGAATACTATCCCAGGCATCCACAGTAAAGGTTCAAAAATTGCTTTAAAAGTGTGTATTGACTGGCACATCTTTTATATTCTGTTCTTCCCGTATCTCATCCATTGCTCTGCAGTGACTTCTGTAGCATGAACAGAGACTGGGCAAAATTCAACCCAAATAATTGAACCCTGCTTTTCTAAGGCAGGAGTTTGTATGATTGTATTTATGTTCTCACTTGGCCTTACGTTATTGTGTATTGTGCTAGTAAGCTGTTAAGAAGTCATTGCAGTTCACCTGATGAGCTTTGTGGGGTTAATTGCGTCTCCCAGGCAGATTTTTATTCAGTATCTGACAGTAGCCCTTAGACTGCTTGCTCAGGGTCAGACTGCCTCTGGGGCCTTCAGCCACACTCTGTGGCCTCCAGGAGGGCTGCAGAACATCTGCTGTGGTGGTAGGTGGCTTCTCCTTGCCCCTGCATGTCCGAGCAAACAGATGTGACTGCCTCAAGTATGAAATCCGTCACTGGCTGACTAATGATCAAATAACAGTAGGATTTAGTCTCCCTTGTAATTATTATTAGCCTTCCCTTACTTGTAACAAGCTCAGGGAAGGTCCTGTTTGATTTGGTAGTATGTGTGTTTCAAATGCTGATATTACCATGGGGTTTGGGGTGCCTTAAGGCAAAATCATAACCCCAAGTAATGCAGCTGCAGACCTGCCACATCTGTCATAGACTTAGGCAATTATGGACTTGGACATTACATATGTTTATCTGGAAACTGTATGGAAATTAAACTATCTCATGGGCACTTTCCATAGGAAAGAAAAAGCTTGCAGAGTCTGGTTGAGTTTGTGACTATATCTGCAGCCTCAGTTGCGCCAAAACCTTCTCAGTCATAACTCCCAGGACCACACCTGAGACTGACTCTGTGTGAAAACAGAGACATTGCCCCATTTTTGTACAAGGCACTGTAATGGCCAGAGCAGCACGCAGGGAGCTTGGGTTCCTGGGTCCCACTACAGCTCTACTTCCATGGGCATGGGATGCAACATCCCAGCGTGACGGAGCCTCTTCAGCCCTGCCAGTGTGGTATGACCATAAATAATGAGTCACACTCTTCTGCCCAGAACTCATGAGACTCGTATAATAATTAAAACTCATGAGATTCAATGTATTTAAAACTATACGTGTACACACACACGGAGAGTTATTTTATTTGTATTTATTGTTATTTTTATTTCTGGTCTCCCAGGGTTAGATGGTATCATCTTTCAAATTTTGTAATTTTAGTCTCTAATAATAAAAACACAACATAATCCAAGTTTCAGAATATAACTGTGAGGTTCTTCAGTATTAGATGAGCTTTGTCCATTCCTCCTGTACAATGAAGCTTGTCTCTCCAAATTCATTAAAGTTGGTAGGCAATTTTGAGGTCTGTGGCAAGAACTACGTAACCAAAAAAATTGTCATTAGCATTATTAATTACTTCCCTCAGCTAATGAAATAATTATGCAATCAAAACTAATCAAGTATATGCTAAAGTAGAATTTTAGGTGACCTACACAGTCTCTGAGTAGGTCAGACAGTTGAACCAGACCCTTCTCTCCTTAAAAACAGGAACCAGGACTATAATTTTCAAAATTGAAGTTCATCATAATTGACAATAATACAGTTTAGAAAGTAATTTTGACCAATCTAATGATTTTAGTATTGTGGTAATGATATTTGATATGTTTCTCAGAAGTCTTGTGAATGCCCCAAATCCTTGTCATTTGTTGGAAGAAAAAACCTCCCTCTCTGACATTTCTGTTAGGAAACATGAGATCTATGAACCCCAAATCCACATAAAAATTTCAGCCTCTTTCTTATCAACACCTTGTGATTACTAAAAAATGTATTGATTTTAGATGCTTGACTCAAGAACTCTGAAGGCTTTGGGATGAGCTATCTGGTTAAGATTGTTCCCCCTCCTCCACCAGAGAAGTATGGGTCAAAATCCCAGAAGAGGAAAGAAAAACCAGAAACTTCTACAAATTCTGGCAAAACAAATGAAATTGTTTCTAGCAGTTATTTATTTTTCCTTGTGCCAGCCCTCTTTCTTCTCCTTTGAATCTGAGATATAGGAAAAATGAAATATCTGAGCTTTAATGCTCTATCCTCTACAATAAACATACAATTGTAATAAAACACATCTGTCATGCTTCCCTATAAAGAGCAGAGTGTAGATATAAAATGACTGATTGTCTGTGTCTTATTTCATTTCTGTCTCTGTAAGACAGGAATATGGAAGCCTCAAAATACATAACAACATTTGAGTTTGCTTTGTGATCTGCAGTTTATTTGCTTAAATTCAATTAGAGTCTCATTAAACAGCATAGCTCTTGAGAGGGGACAGATCAAACTCTAGTAATCATCAACATGCTCAGCTTTGCCCAAATGATGTCAGTGGTTCAGATATGGCTTTTCTTACACCTCAGGTTTCTTTCTGGACAGGGGCCTTGACTTCCAAATCCAAGTGTCAGCTATCTAGGATTCAGTGCAGAGATTAAGTAATGCACAGTTTAAGGATTTGGGTCTGATTCTATTCCTGCCAAAATAAATGGCAACACTCCCTATGGCTCCAGTGGGAGAAAGGCCCTCTGCATTACTTCACTGGCTGATTGCGATCCACACAGGATCGTGCAGAAAGAGCTGCCAGATAATTCATAATGTCACGGAGCCTTGTCTTACTGGAAGGCTTTTTATCATAGCACGTTTAGCTTCAGTCCTACCCATAAATTTATGTGGTTTGTAGTTGATGCATTAGTAGTTGGAATGGCTGGATGGCAAGTTTTTAATTCATCAGTGGTGGCAGCTTCAGGATGAAGAGTTTTGTGCTCAGGATGAAGTTCATTTACCCTAGTCAACTCAGTCAAATAATTTCCCTCATGGCTGCAACAATAATTAGGAAAAAGGAATAAAAACCTGATAACCCCTGGCAGCTAGACTAAGGGAAAAATAGAATGTGTATGTTTACTGATGCAAACTCCAAATAAAGTAAAACGGAGACTAGAACACCCAGTTATACCATGGAGGGGGAACTCCATGCTCTCTGGCTTGGAATGCAGGCACCACAAGGACTGACCTTTTTTTTTTTTTTCCTTTAAAACACCTAAATTTTCTGCGGTGCAGAGTGGTCCCTCATATAACCTGAGCACAGTAATTCTCAACAGCTCTTTGAGGCAGTCTAATCTATCACAGTCACTGGGAGCCTCCATGGAGTTCCACGCCATGACTGCACTCTGACAGACACCTTGTTCTCAGCAGATATTTCTTCTGCCATATACTCAAGCTCTTCCAAAGAATCATTTCTTAGGTGGAAACGAGACTTCTGGGAATTCTTTGTGCTGCTTTGGCTCTGTACCTGGGACACTGTACATGAGTCAGTCAGGAGTTTTCCCTCTGGTTCAGAACTGAGTCTGAAGTTCAGTTTCTGTGAGGAGAGGGTTACACACATACTGGGTTCCTCCTTCCTTTTCACATTTAGATTGTGGGTAGCTCTCTGATCTGCTTTACTTTGTGTACCTGAATCAACCTTATAAAAAAAAAAAAATGCAAGTAGCTTATGTAATTTCATATTAATCAACTAAGAACAAGCTCTCCAATAAAGGAATTGACTAATGGGGAGAGAGGAGATCTTTTAATAATCTTTAATCCTTTTTTTGCATTTTTCTTTTGGAGGTGGTGGTGGTGGAATCAAACCCAAACATATTAGAGGGTTTGCCCAAAGCTAATTTTTCGGTAGCAAACCCCAGCTTCCTAATTAATGTAGAAGTTTATAGAATGTCCTGAACATGTTTAGACCTTACTAGTTTTGTGGTCATTATGTTATTCATAGATTTGCTACTCAAATGGTAAACCTGAATTCAGAACATTTATTTACATTCAGTGTCTTCTAAAAATGGTCTAACTATATATATAAATATATATTTATAACAAAAAGGGATGACGTATTTCAGCAGAATATTTTAAAACCAGACACACCCAAAAGGAACTCCCAATTAAACTACAAATTACTTTGGGACTAGAAGAATCTCTATGCTTATTCTTCAAATCCTCTTACCTGCATAATTTTCTAGATAGTACCATGTTTAACCTTGAGCAAAATGTTTTCTATAATTTTACAAAAGCAGCAAATAAATACTTTCTATATTTGCAATCTTTTTTCTTTTCCACAGCATAAAGAATGGAGGAGCATGGACCAGTCTCTTTTGTTTCTCTCATTTGCTCTGGATTTCTCTGGGTTTACCTTGCATTTTCATGACCTAAATCAGGAACAACTCTGCTGTTTCTTACTGAGCTGCACATGCCTTAAAATCCATGAAAGAATCAGGCTTGCTGTGTATATTTTTCCTCTGAAAACTCTATGGATACAGCGGTGTCTGTTTTCAATGAGAGTGGAAATTCCAGTATCAAGCAGTTAATCTTAAATCCCCAGGCCCGCTGCAGCCAATACTGTACAAATTGAACCCCTGCCCATCTATTTTCAGCAGAGCCTGAGCAGTGGTTCTCCCCGTGGGCCTGCAGGTTTGTTCCCCGCACTGTGCCTTCCCGTTGCGTGGTCACCTGCAAAGGAGATTGGGACGGGCTGGGGCCGCGGAGTTTGGCCACATTCCATGCAGGAAGGGGGGGGGGGGTGTCAGCAAACAGACTCTGCTGGGCCTGCCAGACCGTTGTGTAAGTCTTTCATTGCGTGTAAGTCATTCTGCAGGTTCCCAGCATGGAAAGTATCTTTGGGCTGTTCTACAATAAAAGGAAATTCTTTGGCATATTTTGTCTTTTCCCCAAACAGACAAACATTGAGGAAATACCTTCTTCATCCCCTGTGTTACAGTGTTCTGGATTCCTGTCTGCAGTGATATTAACTTCTTAATCATATAACATAATTTTATAAATGTCCATACCTTCTGCGCACATCCTGAAGAAAAGTCCATAAAGAGCAGAAATAGAATTTATTCTTCCCCAAATCTTTCTCTCTCCCATTTATCCCTCTGGTTTCCCTTTTCTCATTCTCACATCCCACTTTTTTTTCCACATTTCTCTTTATTTTCTCTGTTCCTTTAAAATATTTTCTTCCCAAGTAAAACCAAACAAAAATATCAGCCCACAGTGGTCTTCTGCATTTGTGTTCTGTCCTTTGTTAAAGGGAATTGGAGCACGGGGTGGGCTTGGGCTGCTATCCAGGAAAGAAGGGGGAAGAGAGGCACTGTTTACCCCTGCCAAGGACTGAAGCAGTCCCCAGCCTTTCTTTAAGAGTGTCTCTTGTATTCCTTCCACCTCTCATGGGGTAAGCACTTTCATGTAAAAATTACTGTTATTATTTACCTAGGGAGAGTGTGTATGGCGTCTGGCATGGATAGTTTGGAAATGTCAGTTTAGATGTCAGTGTTCCTGTAAGCTTCATTCACACAAATTACCTTGGTGGCCTCTCCATAATCTGATTCTTTAAGGCTTGAAGGTTTGTTGGAAACAAACTAGGTAAGTATATGGTATCTGCTCATTTCAGTGCTAGTTTAGGTACATAGAAATGGATTTATTTCACAAGTTTTTTTTATGGTTTCCTGTTTTGTGGTCTTTCTGAGCCAGAAAAAATAGCAGAGACAGAACCATTAGAAGAAGATGCACCAGGGACTCTGCCGGCTCCAAGCCATGAAGGGGAAGTTGCCTGAACTGGTTTTCTTTTTTCTTTTTTTTTTTTTTAGGCAGGGTTAAGGTGAACTCCTAAACAATTGTGGAGTGAGGCCCCACCTCTTCCAGCCTGACCTGCAAGCTCGGGTTGCTCTCCCCTGTCTGGTTCACAGGATCCCTCAGTGAACCTCATGCCTGCCTGTCAGCGACCACTGCCTTCAGCCCCGACCCTGCCAAGGAGCCTGGCACAATAACACAGTTTGTAGAGTTCAGACCTTATTTCAGGAAGATTTGCTGGCAAACGCCAGGTCAAGGATGGACTAGCAGCACTTGAGAAGAGATTCAACAACCAAACAGCTGCAAGCAGAAGCTGAGCAATATGGTCCTTTCCTCTTTTTAAAAGACTGGTAGAATCCATGTCCTTCCCGGAGAAGCCGTCAGTGGCATGACTCTGGCAGTGATAGCTCTGACTTCACCTGCCTCTGCAAATGAGTCACAGAATGTTATAAAAAGCAAAGACCTGCCAAGCCTCACTTCTTGGAACTGAGTGGAAATTTCAGCAAGCAGCTGCTCTTTCATTGGTTTATACTTTTCCTCTGCAGGTTCCTTGAGGAGGGCCTGGAATCACAGGAACTTTGTAAAGCTATCCATACTTGGATAGCAGTGGCTCAATGGAAATGGCTTTTTGGTCTAGATAAGATTCTGATCTTCGTGAGGAATCTTGGTGAAGCCTGGAAGGAGCCTCGGGAACATAATCAAACAGGTGTGTAAGTCTTTCAGGATTGGCAATTGAATCCTATCAAAAATCAGGAACAGAAAAATCAGATTAGCTCTCCTCTGTACTACCTGAATGGAGGATCTTTTCCTATATCCGATGCTGTCGAAAGATTTATGTTTTCAAGCTTTTCTCTGGAGTCACAAAAGGCAAAAGCTTATTTGAAAGTGAAATTAGTGAAAACCGAGGTTCTCGTGGAACAACTCGATTTTAGGAGGGGAGTGGCTTGCTGTAGAAATCACGGCTGTAGCGTGAGGACTTTGGCTACCTGTAAACGTGCCAACAGTATCTGGACACGGGACTATTCCCCTGTGCTGAGTGAAAGACACGTGTAAGTTGTCAGAGTCGGGAGGAATGTGGTGCCGGATGGAAACAACATAAACAGCTGGGAGATTTCATCCGGGATTTCAAGCGAGGATGGGAGACTTATACTCTTGTCGTCCCCTACTTCCAAAGGTGGTTTAGATACACCTACTTCTCCGGGGAAGGATTTTGCTTTGGAGCGTTGGTAGGTTTATCGTGTGGCTTTTTGTTTAATTTTTTTTTTTTTTTTTTGGCGGTGTAGGGTGACTTTAAACAACTCCCATATTTCAGCGCCGCTCCGGGGAGCTGCTCTCAGTACCTTTGCTCTGCGTGAGCGCCCAGCGAGGCGCGGCGGGGAGCGGCAGAGGCGAGGCGGCCCCGCACAGCCCGCGGGGCCGGGGCAGGAGCTGGGGCTGGAGCTGAGGCTGGAGCCGGCAGGGGGAGCTCGGCTCCGCTCCCTCGGCTCCGCTCCCGGTGCCCGGCGCCCGCCCCGGCACTTTGTTGGCGGCGCGGAGCGGAGCCCCCGCGCCCGCCCTGCCCGGACCCGCCGGCGGTGGCGGGGGAGCCCCGGCCGTGCCGCCCGGAGCCCCGCGGGGCGGAAGGAGGACTCGGGGGAAGGTAAGGGTCTGGCGGGGCGGGAGAGGATTTCCCCCGGGTGCCGAGCCCCCCCTTTTGTTCCGCGACGCCAAAAGCCTCCGGGGCAGCGCCCGGGGTGGGAATGGGGCGAACTGCGGGGCGCTGACCCGGCCTGTCCGCGGACCCGCCGCCGCTCGGGCAGGGGGGCCGAGAACTCCCTCCCGGCTCCCGGGCTGGGCACGGCGCTCGCTGCCGCCGCCGTTCCCCCGCCGTGGCTTTATACCCGCGTCCCTCTCCGTGTGTCTGTGTGTGTGTAGGTGTGCGTGTATTTTCCCTCTCCCGCTGCGGTAACGCCGCCGCACCTTGCCCGCCGGGCTCCCACCGGGCTGAGGATCCGCCGCTGCCCTCCTCCTCCTCCTCCTCCTGCCTCACCTTCGACCAGGTGGCTTGTCTTTCAGTCTTCGTTGTGGTATTTCTTCCTCGGTGTTTGAGCTGGCTTTTCCACCTGTGTTGCTGGTATCGGGCGAAGGGCAGCTTTCAGGTGGGATATTCCTGTTGCATGCTTGCGTTTCTTTGGTGCTCTCCCCTGCTGCCTTTCGTCTCCCCCGCTGTTTAGCCCTTTCCCTCTATCTGGTAACTTTCCCCGGTGTTTTTCTTCCTCCTACCCCTCTCATCGCCATGACACGCACTCCCTGCCAGCGCGCAGGTGACCGGGGTACACGGTGGAAAACAGGTTCGTGGCATCTTGCGGCATGATCTAAGGTGTTCCTGTCCCCTTGTAACCTCAGTAGGGCTGCACTGTATCCATGAAAAGCGAGACATCGCAGCTTCCACTAAACCGTAGGTTCAAGCCAGTGAGTAGCAGGCAATAGAAGAAAGGTTGGAACAAGTTTTTCTTAAGGATGTTGTTTGGAAATCAATCCTCCCACTCAAAAATTGTGCTTTACCTTGGCTCATGGGTCTCGTACCCTCCAGAGTTACAGATATGCAGTGGTATGACCTTTTGTGGGGTCTGTTTTGTTTACCTGAGGTGAAGTACTGAAGATAAAAGTATTGCTGCTCTACATTGTGTCTGCTGAAATATTAACCAAATGATGGATCTTGCATGCCTTTGCAGTGTAGATCGTATATTAATTTATGCCTCTCCATCATCAAAAATATGGTCCTCCTCCCTTCCTATTGACCATATTCCTTCTTGTTTGTGATTGTGCAATGTCTATATGTCAGCTACAAAAGTTGCTTACATGGGAGAACATAAAAATGACTATTTTTGTTGTTAGCAACTGGAAATACTGAATCAGCATTGTGTGTCCTGTCTCCTTTCCATGGAAATGCTGCTACCCTTGCCCTTTGAGAAGAAGCCTCTCCTAGGCCAGGCTTGAAGTGAGTTTGTATCCTCTCAGCCAGCAGTGGGGATTCCAAGGAGCTAACAGGGTTTCTAAGGTGTAAGGGAGACGCAGCATTATCTCCTCTTGATTCACAGTTCACAGTGAGTGTAGCATTATTAGCATCCAGGTATCATCAAGTAATGAGATACTGTGCTCAAGGCTCCACAGAAGCAGGTTGCAGCTGCTGCTTGCTTTTACTGGGAGAGACTGTGGAAATATAAGTGGCTTCGGACTGTAATTGTCCAGCTGGCTTGTATTGTCAAACACTCATAATGGCTGCAGTATTGAGTTATGCCTTCTCATAGCTGAGAGTGTATGTTTCTGATTGCATGTAATTTTGAAAGCAGTCAAAGCATCCCATTAGATTTATTTGGAGGGAGGTAACACCCTACAAGCAGCAACACCCAGTAGTGATTAGGTGCTGTGTTATTTATAGCCGTAATAGAGAGGGCAAGATTAGTCTAAAGTTATTTCTGCTGTGAAATGTACAGATGTAAAAAAAATACAGAATTTTTGCATTTGGTGACAAATAAATTCTGAAAATATGGTTTGTTTTCTTTCTGTCCATAGTCCAGCTGTAAATGGCAAATCAGTCACATTAACTGTTGCGGTTTTTTTTTGTCCTGTGGGTAAAACCTTATTAAAATCTAACATCTGAGGTCAAGTAATTGGAGGATCAATGAGGATCAAAATAGGTTAAATAAATAAGAACTTCTATGTTACTGTGGTGAGGTAAGAGAAGACTTGAAGTCCACACGGTGAAGGCTGCACTGATAAAGTGTTTGCTAACTTCGATTTCAGCGTCTACCACTTGTTGCTCTTATGCAACTAATTACGGTTCCTGCATCTCTTCTCATGTGGTGAATGACTGGTCAATGGTGAGAGATTTTCTCGAAGACACAGCTTTTAGCTGTGCCAGCCAGAAAAAGGAAAGCCTTTGGTGTGTGACCCACCCAGAGTCTTCTCTCCTTGAAGTGGGGTGGTGACCGGAAAGAAAAGACTTTTAACTCCTCTTAGCTGTGGTGCTTATGGTGCAATATGCATGGCCCCCATTCTTGTATCTCCATCCAGAAGGAATCAGAAAGTTTCTTTACTTGTGTGTTTTCTGCATGTGGATAGGTCTGTTTCGAACATTTCATTTGAAACCAGGATTTCTGCTTGCTTTCTCACTTAACAGCATCTGGTTCTATGTCCCCTTTGTCCATGGGGATTCAGTTTTCATCCTTCTAGTCCTGAGCTGGATTCCCAAGGAGGCTAATCAACAGCTAGTTAGAAGGCTTTTCACTGATTTTTGTGATGCCTGAAACACCCCTTTTCCTCATGGTTGGTAGGGCCATACTTACACAGTACCCATGAAATTAACAGTGCAGTTGGTATATTTCTCAAGGTGAAAATTCAATATATGAGACTCATATCTTGTTCTCAGTACTAGTTCTCTATTTTTTTTCCATATTAAATCCTTTGCATTACCAGAAACTAGAAATCCTGCTTTTGGAGAGGGATGTATCTGTTGCCATTTTATCTTAACTCCAGATAAAATGTTGGATTCTGATTTATCCATCAATTTATTCATCCAACATTCATCCAATTTCTTAGTTTTGTACAGATCTTGATTTAACTCTGATACCTGGGAATTTCAGTTTTCTGCCCTGGATCCCAAGTTAGATGATGGCTATCATCTGATTTTTACATTTTGCTGGGAACTTCAGTCCTCAACGACTGCTGAGTTTCTCCCTGCGGTGCCCGTGGAGGAACTTAGATATAAAGTTGTAGAAAGTTTTATCTGAGTCAGTGAGACTGTTTGGGGTGTGTGTAGAAAACATTTGCATAACCATTTATAAAACAGAGCTCTTCAGTCACTGAAATGGAATGTTAAGGTGTCTTTTATAGGTCTTGATACTCAGAGATCCTGCATAACTGCTTGTTCCCTGGTGAAGTTAGTCACAGCCTTCTTGGAAAGACCATGATAATGTGGGAAGAAGGAGCCTTCACATCTGTTTTGTGGGGAGGGACTTTTTTTTTTTTTTTTTCTTTGTTACTAATTGCGTGTCATGGACACTGGGGGGATAAAAAATGAATCACAAATGGAAATGTTGTTACCATTAGCTTTTTAGGGTCTGTTTTCATTTTGAGCTGTGACCATGAGCCCGTAATCACTAACACATGCCTTTGATTGTTACGTCAGTTTTAGTAAAATTTTTAAATATTAGCCAACTCAGGGCCTTGAATTGCTACTAGTTAAATGCTTCCAGTCCTTTTCTCCCTTTTCTCTGTATGCCACTGTCTCGGTAATTAAAGTTAGGCATGCTGTGAATCTCCACAGGGTTGAGATCTAACATGGAAATAGCAAATTACAAATTACTTTCTTTGCATTTATTATCTTTGTCTTTTTATGAATAGACTTCAGCAACCTTGTGCATTCTGGATAGACAAAGTTAGCAGATGTGTCTAGCCTCAAAGGTTCAGAGTTAGTATTTTCTGTGAAGTTATCCATTTCTGTGGGATTTTCTGTTGTGTAGTTTTCTGATGTATGACAGGCATCTTCATTACGGTGGTGACAGAGGATTCTACTTGCCTTTGTTCTTAAGGCCTCACTCACATTGTCGTTTTGCCCAGCCATGGAAATTGTGGTGTTCTCTATAAAGCTAGAGAGGAAAGCAGAAAATCACACCCAAACAGTATAAAACTCTGAGATGTAAAATGGTGAACCTTTTGTCGTGTAATATTGTGAAGCCTTTGATTATTTCAACAGAATATTTTAGAAAAAAAGTCATTAACTTTGGGAATGGTATCTGTTTATTGAGGGTAGGTGTTATGAATATTCAGTCCTAGTAAAAATGGCATTTGTACAGATAATGTTGTGTTTGTTTTTGGGGGGGATTTGATTTGTGTTTTGATTTGTGTGTGTTTTGTTGTTTTTTGTGGTTTTTTTTTTTTGTGGTTTTGGTTGGGTGTTTGTTTGTGTTTGATTTTTTTTTTTAGAATACATTGGGTTTAGATGAGATAGAGGATTTGTCTTTTAATAATCCAAAATTTTACAGCTTATGTATTTTTTTGGATTTCATAGGTTACCACTGTGAGTAAGGGAATATCCCAATTTTTTTCAAGACTTCCATAAGCATAGAGGGAACTATGTTCAGCTGACTTAATTGTGAAGCTACCAGAGCTGGTTCTTGGGGTGGGGGGCTGGAGTTTGCTGTAGCTGCTGGATGCTACAGACTTCATCTGCTACAAAAGTTTCACCGTAAGCCTTAATGTCTGTAGCCCAGGAATGTTTGTAACTGGGAAATAAGGGCATGACTCCTGGGGATTTGTGTGTATTACTTTAATTTCTGCTCCTGTGTGTAAAAGCATTTTTAAAGATGGACCAAGCAGAAAAACGGGCACTAGGCTTGCTGTTTCTCCCATCAGTACTCACTTCTCCTCCCGCTCACCTTCCAGAAATTCTCTCAAGTGCAAATTGAAGCTGGAAGTGAGATGTTTGCATCTTACTTGTTTGTTGCTCATTAGATAGGCCCAGACCCATTAGGAAATGGTATTTAACATACCCCGCCTTCCCGAAACAGCAGCGTAAATCTTGATCTAAAAATCATGTGAAATCCATGAGATCACAGAAGTCCTTTTGCATTCAGTACTTGCAGATACCTGGTGACATGTAAGATTACCCCAATTTTATCAGTATTTTAAATTTAGTAGACTTCGATGCTGCTGTGATTTGTTCCCTTAATGCTGCTAGTGAATTTTATTTCACCTGAAACATGAACTTTGTATAATGAGCACTTTCTTTCATTCTGGGGTAATTGAGAGGGCTTAATTCATCCCTCTGAATGCTCCTTTCATGAAGACTGAAGACTCTGCTCTTCATTCTCATGTACTCTTCCTTCTTCCGATGCTGTAGCTCTTTTTGCTTGGTTTCACAGTGTGTCTGAGGTGTTGTCTTCTCTATTTCCTGAGTCAAAGGTCTCTTTGTTTACAGTGTAAATTATAATTTGGAGTAACTAGCCTTGAGAAAGCTTTAATTTTCTAATCCATAAGGGAGTGCACGGTGTTTTGGGGAGTTAGGTATCTGGTTAATGCAGGGATCCATCAGATTCAGCAGAATCCCAGTGTGCATCATGAAAATATTTCTGAATGCACAGTTCTATTATTCAGAGCACGTGAATGTGAACCTTTGTACAAAGAGTGAGACATTCATCTTGTATGTTGAGTTTTTGGTGTAGCTAAGTGCATTTGACAATGATCTAGCAAAGATAATGCAATGAAGCTGAGTTACATCATGAGGAGTTTGTGATATCAAGGTGTAATAAAATTCAGCTTGATGATCTTCTGTGCAATTTTAAAAATGGCATGGAAAACTCAACCATCTTTACTTGTGCCTCTGAAGTAATTTTCAGCTTTGTACATGTCTTGAGAAGCCAGCGAGTGTATTATACTGCCTTCAGTTGGAGATATAAATATACATCTATGTTTCACATTCAGAATTGGGTAGCAGGCTCTGTATTTAAATATATGTTTTCTTTATGTCATCTCAGACTCACTTTTCCCAAAGTGGAATTACTTATTCTCTTCTCGACTTCTAGCGTTATTTATTACTCGGTGATCTTCCTGTGCTCTCACAACCTTAGTGTAATGTTTGTTTCATCTTTCTTTTTCTTTCTGTATTCAAGGATAAAGAATTGCCCCGGAGTGAGGGCAGAGGGGTGGGAGGTGGGAGGGTGGGGTCTGTTTCTGTTTTAGCTGCAAACTTTGTTATGGGCAATAAATCCTGGCTAACTGGTAATTAGCCTCGTGGTGCTATCTCACATACAGAGGGCAGGACAGTGTAAGGAATCTGGACTTTGTACCTTAGTGTCCATTAGGTAAGTCAGCCCCGTGTGACGAATGTCCTACCTCTGACAAGAAACAAACACAGCTTCTCCTCTGCACTCACAGTTTCCCTTCTCATGGTTGCTTCAGGGGTAAAGTACTGCTGGATTTTGAGTCTTACCTTCAGCTTCATTCTCCCTTTTCCCTGCTCAGCCTGCCCCCTGGGTCAGCTGTTAATGTTTTCCTTCTTCACTTGCCTGGGTCATGCTTTTCCACCATCTTCCTTATTCTGGTCCATTCTACACCTGAGTCTTGATAAAGCTTTAGTCTCCTGTTGTTTACTTTTTTTCTCTTTCCATTTCCTTCTTTAACCCCGAAGTTTCCCCTACTCTTTCTGGTTTGCATCACTCTTTAATTGCACAGTGCTTCGTGTTCAGCATTGCAGAACGCACTTAGTGCCCTCCTTGCAGTAAAGCTTTTTCCTTATTCACAAACCAACTCTTTTCCCCCTTTTGTGCCATTAGTCTTTATTCCAATGTCTTCTGAAAAGCATTTCAGACCTATTGGTCCCAGTGGGGAATATTGTATGTGAAATTACATGGGTAGTCAAGTCTTTGTGGTTAGAGTTTTATAAGGAACATCTTCTTTAAAGGCTGAACACTGTGTATTTTGTCTAGGCAATAATTTTAAGCTCTCTTGAAGCAGTTCTGCAGTGCAAGATCTGAATGGGAGCTGTTAGAGTGTGTGTAGGCATTTGTTTTCCCTATGTGAGTGAGGTGTCTAATACACATAAAAAAGTGTGTTCAGTAAATGTCTTACTGAAAATGAATGTAAGATCTCAAAAGTGCCTTCAGTACATGGTGGAATTTTTTTGTTTTCTACTTAGGTTTTACAGTTTTTCTCACTTTTATATGAAAGCTAAATGTCAACATGCAAGGAAGCAGAAGGGTTCATATCTTTCTCAAGAGCTGAATACATTGGCCCGGAGGAGATCCAAGTTGCTGTTGAGTCCCAGTCTTAGCGGTGACCACTTGAAATCACAATTTTGCATAGCTCGTCAACTGTTTGACTTCTGCAGAGAGACTTAGACTTCCAGGCTGGGGGTCTGACAGGTGGAATGGTCCCACTGGCCTGTGCTGTCCAGCCTTTTGTGCTCCACAGTGGTGAGTGGCTTAGGGCAGCTGGCAGTAGGAGCTGTGTCTTTCTTCCCAGGGCCAGGGTTTGCTGAATTTTTTTTTTTTTTTGAGGGGGTGGATGCTCAGAGCATGAGAGTTTATGTCCCATTGGATTCTTTGAGTATTTTAAGCTGTACTTTTATAACTCTGAAAGTTCTAACTGTCCAGACATCTCCATTTCCTTTTTTAAAATAATCTAAAAATCTAGAATTTGAGAACAGCTGTTTTGTCTCTTTGCCTCAGTTTTCCTATTAATAAACAAAAAAGGTATCTGTCTCTCAGGAGTTCCATGAGGCTTAATTAGCAAATGTTTATACAGCCTTTTGAAGGTAGAAAGCATCATATAAATGCTAAGTAGTAGTATTATTACCACCAGCTGCTTTGTTGTAATTGCAGTAATAAAAGCTTCAGTACTGGTGGTTCTGTTGCCACTGTTCTAGGTACAGGTTTTGTGAACACTGGAGACAATGAAGGTGATAGAAAAGTGATGGTGTCGACCATACTGAGGTACAATGTGTGGGAGAGCTATGAAATCTTCGTGGAGCTTTCTTGAAAAAAAATAAAAAACTGATAACAACAACAATAAACAAACAAACAAACCAACAAAAAAACCAACAAAAAAAACCCCAACCAAACAAAAAAGTAAAAGTCCATAACTGGGAAAGAATAAACTTCGTCTGCCATATTCCAGCATTTACAAGTCCCAGGACTAACTAGGGGGTGGTCTGTGCTGCATGGTGTCTCACCTGATTAGAAATGGGGTGGCAGCTGTTGCATTCATGACATTGGCATATAAAAGAAGGTATCTCTTAGAGATGATTGATAATTGGTAGTATAGGAAAAGAAACGTAGTATAAATCACAATTAGCCTTTAGGATTTTTTTTTTTAGGTCTACTTTTGTAAAACATTCATGACTTAAAGCTGAGCTATTTTCATTAATGTTCTTGTGCTTATCTCCCATAACCAGCTTGTTAAAAGCGGATATGAACACTTTTTAAGCCTCTGGCTTATAAATTGTGAGAAAGAGAAAAGAAGATTGATTCCAACAGGCTTGAAGGTAGATTGATTTCTCTTCTAGCTAGCAAAATAAGAGAGAGAGGGAAGAATTCAACTGTAGACTCAGTGAGCCAATCAGTTTCAGCCAGGTTAAAAGTCATTAGATTCAGCTCTAATGTACAATGTAATTGTAAAAGTCTAACTTAAAATAAATGCAGGGGAATTCTGTTTTGGTAAATTGTTGATAGTATCTCCAAATTATTTCTGCCTGAAGTAATAAGAGTGTGAAAAAAATAAAGTAATAACGAAGGAGCAGTGTGGGGAAACAATTATTTTGCTAACGTCTCCTGAGGAGCAGAGGGGGTTACTTGGTCCCATTATAAGAAGAATATTGTGCTGCTTGAAGATTGGAGAGGATTGATAATAACTGTGCTTTGAAGAAAACTTCTCTGTTCTTTTTACTGTAAACATCTGAGATAAGATGGAAAAGTTTGAACGAATGCAACATCTTCTGCAAATTCTTTCAGCGTTCTTGATTGCTTGTTATGAGATCTTGATTTTAACATTGGCAGATATTTCTGGTGGTTTTTAGGGGGTTCTAGTTTACTCAGTGGGGCAGTCTACTTGCTATAGGCAGTTTATCTGGGTCTAATTGTATCTTAATATTTAGTAAAATGCTTATTTCCTAATAACTTCTGGATCAATTCTAATTGTAAAGACCTGATTTAACACATTAGAGAAATCACACAGATCTGGATCATGGGTGTCATAATTTCATAGTGTCTGTACTGCAAGGACTTTTAAAACATAGATGATGCAAAGCAGGTAACTGATTCAGTCCTTTATGTGTTAGGAAATTTTCAGACAACTTTGAACATTATTAAACAGCGAGAAGAAAAGGCACCAAACCTTTTTGAACTTTTTTAATGGTAGGGAAATCTTACTTTAAAAACAGCCATGAAGTGTACAACCACAAAGTTGTTCTGCATAGAAATAGAAGCAGTTTAAACACCTATAACCCTGAGGCCCATCTGGAAACATCCCAAATGCTGGATGGTAGGCTCAGAAAAGATTATTTTAGCTGCTCAAAATATTTTCAGTAGCCAAGTGGAAGACAATTGGTAGCATTGTATTAAAACTGTTCTCTCTTTATTGTGTGAGACTAGTGACACTTCACTGTGCATAGAAGTCTGGGATTTCTTGACAGCTATAGGAAACAGCAACTATTTTATGCTCCCTGTATACAGGAATTAGATAGGAATTTATTTTTCTGTTATCCTAGGC
Source organism: Empidonax traillii (assembly GCF_003031625.1). NCBI lineage: Eukaryota > Metazoa > Chordata > Aves > Passeriformes > Tyrannidae > Empidonax > Empidonax traillii. The sequence goes on from NW_020955498.1 coordinate 717,344, forward strand.
TGTAACATATAGTAATATAATAGCTATCTTTTGAAGTACAAAAAATCTGCCTCAGGGGCTATAATTTTAAAGCACAATATGAAGTGCTGTTTTAATAAGGTTTGCTGCTTGCACATTTTAAGTGCAAGGAAATGTGTGTTGAAACCTTGCTAATCCTTCATTTGCACAAAGTCTTTGGCTCATTCCCTGTCAAAGAATTAATGGTGTGCTTCACTGAGATCTTCCATTACTAGATTGTAATTATTTTTACAAGAGATTCTGCACTGCATTTGATGGTGCTTTATGAACTATCATAATAAATAAAATGAAATTGCTGTTGTCAAAACATATGAGCAAAGTAATCTGATTCCTATTGTTCATGTATTCACTGGCTCATGGAATTAAGTGATATCCACTGGACTTCCAAGCTGTTCATACGAGTTGGTGAGGTTTGCTGTGTTGTATTGTTTTGCTTGTGCTTGTGACAAGTTAAACAATGGTGTAGCTGACAAGGAACAGCTCCATTGAAGAGATGACAACACATCTCTCCTGTACTTCCTCCTTTGGCCATGTACTTGAAAAGGGAGCAAAAAGGCAACATTCATATTGTTTCACTTAATGAATTCATCTGACCCATGATGATGTGACCTCTGGTAATTATTGTGTGGTAACAGGCTTTGAATTAAATTATCAGAGTCTACAGCAGAGATGTCAGGACAGCGCAGGCATATCAAAGCTGATTTTAATTGTACTCCCCCAGTACCAGAAACAGGCTCCAAGTGCATGGGACATGGTGGTCTCCATGCCTCTTGGCTGAGGATGGAGATCCTTGCTGCTGTGGCTAACTGGGTCCATTACCGGAATGGTGTTTGTACCATGGACACATCCTCTGTCTGTGTGCTTTCATGGAAATCTGCACCTAGCTAAAGCAGGCCATACAGAAGATGTTTTAAGTGTATATCATTTGCTTTTCAGGTGGATAGGGTCAACAGTATTCGATTTTGGAACATATCTACTTTAGGATTTTTCCTTTGGTTTATTACAAATATTTGAATGGCCAGAGTTCCTCCAGATCCTAGCCAGTGATGGAGGCTTGTTGTATTTAGGCACTCAATTTCAAGGGAATGTTATTATTTAAACATCGAGTCTACTTTTAAGTTGGCTAATCTATAAAACCTATTTAAAGCCACAAGAGAACATTACAAATCTAGTTTGATCTCTGGAGAGCATGAAGGAGGAGGTTTTTGGCCTTCTTTTTGTGGTAGAAAAATATTAATGAAGTTTTCCTTTCAGAGGAAGATAGACACAGTAATTTAAACTACTTGCCCCTGACAAACACTGGCATTTTCCACCAGGTATATTAATGAATTTTTAATTGTTCTGTGTTCGAATCGTGTGAATGCCAGTATGTGGTTCAACCCTCTAGATGCTATTGTTTGTGTACATATATATATATGTATATATATTTTGGCAAATAGCAGATGCAGTCCAGATTTCCTCCTCTAGATACAGACCTTTTCCTCAAAAACTTCATAGGCTAAAAGCAGCTGCTCCTGGAATCTCTTCTTCTTTCTCTTCATGCTTCACTGTATAAGTTGTGTAAATTCAAATGAGTTTCTGAAGCACTGTAACCTTTTCTGCATAGTAATTTTTTGCTCTCATCGCAGACCGAGCCACTTCTTTGCAAAGCAGTTTGTAAGAGTTCAAGGCTGTATTACCCTGTAGGGGGAATCCATGGAAGTGTTGGGGAGGTTCTTGTGTAGGTTTACTTTGACTTTTGAGAGATTTGGGGGCCTTCCTACCTCCTAGACCATGGAATTTGTGCTGTACAGACTGGGATGTCCAGATGCATCCTCTGCTAGTACTTTCAGTAATGCCAGTAATAACACTTTTTCTCTATGGTCGCATCTGCCTTATAGTTTCTACCAAACAAGATTTGCAGATGTCACTTTAGGCAATTTAGTAAATTGAGTCCAAAAATTGGATTTGCGTGGGAATGTGTCACAAGTGATGCAAGTCCTTCTTGGTTTGATACACTCCCTCACAGAGCTTTAGTGCAGTGACTCCTTTAGGATGTAAAGAAAAGTGTATGGTAATTTTACAGATGACCTTGCTCTTTATGGGCTCCCTGCATGGGACTTTAGCTTCCAATAATGAGGAAATGTTCTGAGGCACTGTTCTTGCCATGATGACATAAAATAACCGAGACTTCCAGTAATTTCCCTCCCCTGTTCTTAGCCTGTGATAGACATGTGCCTTCAAGGAACAACTGACCTTAAAAATTATGCAGATCTGGAGCTTGGGGTCATTTTTGGTTTACAGGTTTTTTGTTTTTTCGTGTTTTTTTTTTTTTTTTTTAATTTTTTTAGTAGGCATTGGGGCGGTGATATTGCACTCACTGATTACAAACTGTATTTGATTAACCTTCTCAGTCTAAGTGCACACTCTCCACTCTAAAGGTGTTCCCCCTAGAGCTCCTAGAAATGCACTGACTTGTTGCTCTGGCAGAAAAAAATAAACCAAATAGGTCTTTTGCCCTCTCTTGCTTTCCTCTCATTTATGCCTTTAAGACAGTATTTGTATGTATCCTGCACCAATAGTTTTTCCACTTCCTTTGCAATTTTACAACAGCTATGTATTTTGTTTTTATCTAGATCTACTGTCTTTCACAGGAAAACCACATCTCATAATGCATATATTGTATATAATGTACATTCTGCTGCCAGTGTATTCCAGACTGTGATACAGTTCACGTATTGGGAGTCTGATGGCACATAGGATCTGGTGTGCAGTAGTACTCAAATGTTTGTGGTTTAGCAGGAAGTATTCTCCCCCTTCACGGGATGAAGAGGAATCTTTAGTTTCAGAAATTACCAGGTGTTACCTAAGACTTCCCTTTACCGCTTTGAAGGTATTTTTCAGCCCATTTGGGAAAGTTCAGGATAAACCTTGGTAGCGATGTTTGTGAAGGATTTGGCTCCACTGTGGGTGAGAGGATTGATGCCAGATCAGAAGAACCTCGATCTCTAAATACCTATTCGTTCCACTGATATTAATGGAACAAATTGTCTGTATGCCTGTTTAATTTAAATCGTTGTGAGATTGAGGCTCAAAAATCTCAAATTAAAAAACCAACATCCCGCAACGAAACAACAAAGCAAACCCCAAGAAAATTTGCGTGCTTGTTTTATTAATGGAAACTTAGGTCATTTGGAAACAATTTAAAAGAATTTGTCACCAGTCTTGTTTGGTTTTTTTTTTTTCTTTTCTGTCCTCATCCTGCTGTGAGACACATCTTCTGTTTGAAGTGTGGACTATTTTAAATGAGCATTATGTTTTCATGAAAACTCTGCTGGGCAATATCTAACTCCAGACATAAAAGCAAATAAACCAAGAGAAACCTTCTGTTTATCTGAGATGAGAGGACTGTTTTTAAAAAAAAGGAGAGAAAGAGCATCTAAAACAACCTAATGGTCTCCTTTGTCTCTCTTGAATGTTCCTTAATGTTCTTCTGCAGTCCTCAGGAATTACACTATCTCATTGGTATGTCACTGGGGTATGTACTACAAAGAAATCTTAAAAGGCTGTCTTTAGACTGTATAGTGAAGAGAGACAGAAAGTGCTGCAATACATTTTTTGATATATATGTTGATTCTGATTTTACTCTGTTTAGCTGTAGGTTTCAGATGAGAGGTGGAAATTCAGAATTGATGTAAGTGCTTAATGATGGATGATGTCTTTTGGATGCTGCCTGCGCCATACTGAAGTAAACTCGAGGTCTAACTTCTTTTCTTTGTGGCTGTTAATTTTATATATAACTGGGATCTCTGCTTGGTTGGCTGTTTGGGATTTCTAATGAATTAAATTTGACAGCTTATCCTCAACTTTACTTGGTATTGTCTCAAACAAAGAAGCTTACCGTAAAGTTGTCTAAACTCTTCTCAGTTGAAATCCATCACAATTTCCAGCCACTTGCTAGTTGAAGAATCAGCTGTCATATTTGAGTGCTGGCATTATAGAGGTGGGTGTATTAGCAGTGGTAAGTGATGTGGAGATGAAGTGGGGGAATAAGCAGAATGGTAATGTTGAGGGCTCACTTCATCTCCACTAAAAACTTCAGGATCTGACTGTTGAGAGCTAGGAGAGTTTCCAGGATGCCCAGCCATGAGGCACTTCAATTTGTTTTTACTCAAGTCTTTAGCTAGACTTACCCCTGTAAAGGCTGACAGTTAAGTGGAAAATTGAATTAACATCGGTAATATTCTTGCCTATGACCCCTGTGTTTTTCATAGCACTCACTGCCCGGATGAAGCATATGGATGGAGGGTTTGTTTCCATATATTTTTACAGTCTCCACATCTTTTGCACTGGCTTCAGATCTCTGTTGCCAACTGCTAGATAGTGAAAGCCAAAATTACTGCCTCAACGATCCTTGAAAATTAAATCTCAAGTGAGCCTCTGACAGTGGTAGCAAACAGTGGTCTGGAGTGGGGATGTTAGTGCTGCCTCTTGGTGCAATCAGAGCTTGTGGCTTTTATCCCTCTTTTGCAAAGCCCTAGGATTCTTCTCTTATCTTAGTGCAGTCTGCTAAGTCTTGTGAAAACAATAAACTGGCTCATCTCCAGCAGTACTGTGAATTTTATCTTGAATTAATAATAAGTTGTCTTTTCTCACAAAGGCAAGTACTTTTGTTTTAAACTAAAATTGCTTTGTCCTCTTGAGGATTCTAACATGTTAGCTAAGCCACTAAATACGGTGGAGGGCTTTTTCTAATAGTCCTTGTGCTATCTGACCCTTTGATCTGTCCTGGATTTTAATGAGTCATTTAAAAGCAGAGATCTAGCTTAGCAACTTGACTGTGATGCTCTCTCTCAAATCAGTTACCATTTTGAGAATGACATCTGAGTCTGCCTATGTTTCTGCATGACTGGAATCTGTCACTACTCATTTAAACTTATTAGTACTGGAAATGGATATGCTGGTTCATCTAGCGGGGATGAAACATGAGGCACCAGCATTCAAATTTAAATGTTGTTCCTATGAGTAAAGGAAGAGGTGACTCTAGTGATGAGGGCTTGGACAGTTAGCAGTGAGACCTGCATTGCAGCTTTAGGAGGTGCTTTGCCTGCAGGTTGCTAAAAGCAGGTCGTGGCATTTTTTGGCAATTCAAGAAAATAGGGTGCTCTAAGATAAAAGTTTAATCAGAGGATACAATGCTTTAACTGAAGACTATACCATGGAAGACACTTACTTTTTCTCTAAAGAGGAACCTCAGTTGGGAATACTCTTTTTTGGGGAGGAGGAAAGAGCATTTGAGAATTTAGGCTTTTAAGAGAGCAGGTGCAAAGCTCTGACTCAAAGCCAATCTCCTGTAATGGCTCTTGAGAGTCTGCACATACACTTAAGGTATGCAAAATGATTCCTAAAAATACAGACCTGGGGAGTGAAGGCCATGACCCTCCATCTAACTTTAAAGGACCCAAAGCACTCAGGATATGTGAGCACTGCTGGCATGGTCCCTTTTCTCATCTAAAAGGGCTGTGAGGCAAAAGAGCAGAAGGACAAAAGGAATCCCTGGATGACTTCAGCTGTAACTGGCCCTTAACGCAGCATTGATGCTGCTGGTGTTACAGGGCCATAGTGTGCAAACCTGTATAGTTTAATTTCTTCATTATTTTTTCAGTTTATTATATCGAAGTATATTCTCAGCACAGAGATTGTTTCCCTCTATCTCTTCACTCATTCCCGTGCCTAAATACAAACCCAGAGCCTACTTGTAATAGGAATCTTTTGACTGACAGTACCTTCATCATTTGAAACTCGTGGTGTGTTAAAATGTACAACTGGCATTTCAGAAACTGTAAAGCTGACCTGACAAAGTGTGATTTATGATATTTTACTTCTTTTTTCCCTTTTCCTCTTCTCTTAGCAAGTTGTAGATGTGTCATAATTCTGATGCTGTCATTCAGTTAGGTTAACATTTCTGCAACCTGTAGAGAACATACACTTTGAAATGCTTACCCAGTCAGTTGAACAGAGCTTAAATTATATAGTTATAAAATTGTCTTGTTTAAATCTTTTTTTTTTTTGTTTCTTAAATAGAGTTCAGACTACAGCAGTATTACAATGATCTTCTCTGAAATTTATGGCTGATAGAGAGTGCAAAGGTGACTTTCAAGGTGATGGGAATGATTAGGACAGACTAGATGTTACTAGTGGATTTGTGATTTCCATTCTACCTCTCAATAACCCATTTATTTCTCTGAAACAGACTAAGAGTTGTGACTGCCTGCCTAACTATCAGCCTTTTTAAGGTAAGCTTACAGTTCTGCCAACCTCTGGTGCNATCGTTGTGAGATTGAGGCTCAAAAATCTCAAATTAAAAAACCAACATCCTATAACGAAACAACAAAGCAAACCCCAAGAAAATTTGCGTGCTTGTTTTATTAATGGAAACTTAGGTCATTTGGAAACAATTTAAAAGAATTTGTCACCAGTCTTGTTTGGTTTTTTTTTTTTCTTTTCTGTCCTCATCCTGCTGTGAGACACATCTTCTGTTTGAAGTGTGTACTATTTTAAATGAGCATTATGTTTTCATGAAAACTCTGCTGGGCAATATCTAACTCCAGACATAAAAGCAAATAAACCAAGAGAAACCTTCTGTTTATCTGAGATGAGAGGACTGTTTTTAAAAAAAAGGAGAGAAAGAGCATCTAAAACAACCTAATGGTCTCCTTTGTCTCTCTTTAATTTTCCTTAATGTTCTTCTGCAGTCCTCAGGAATTACACTATCTCATTGGTATGTCACTGGGGTATGTACTACAAAGAAATCTTAAAACGCTGTCTTTAGACTGTATAGTGAAGAGAGACAGAAAGTGCTGCAATACATTTTTTGATATATGTTGATTCTGATTTTACTCTGTTTAGCTGTAGGTTTCAGATGAGAGGTGGAAATTCAGAATTGATGTAAGTGCTTAATGATGGATGATGTCTTTTGGATGCTGCCTGCGCCACATTGAAGTAAACTTGAGGTCTAACATCTTTTCTTTGTGGCTGTTAATTTTATATATAACTGGGATCTCTGCTTGGTTGGCTGTTTGGGATTTCTAATGAATTAAATTTGACAGCTTATCCTCAACTTTACTTGGTATTGTCTCAAACAAAGAAGCTTACCGTAAAGTTGTCTAAACTCTTCTCAGTTGAAATCCATCACAATTTCCAGCCACTTGCTAGTTGAAGAATCAGCTGTCATATTTGAGTGCTGGCATTATAGAGGTGGGTGTATTAGCAGTGGTAAGTGATGTGGAGATGAAGTGGTGGAATAAGCAGAATGGTAATGTTGAGGGCTCACTTCATCTCCACTAAAAACTTCAGGATCTGACTGTTGAGAGCTAGGAGAGCTTCCAGGATGCCCAGCCATGAGGCACTTCAGTTTGTTTTTACTCCAGTCTTAGCTAGACTTACCCCTGTAAAGGCTGACAGTTAAGTGGAAAATTGAATTAACATCGGTAATATTCTTGCCTATGACCCCTGTGTTTTTCATAGCAGTCACTGCCCAGATGAAGCATATGGATGGAGGGTTTGTTTCCATATATTTTTACAGTCTCCACATCTTTTGCACTGGCTTCAGATCTCTGTTGCCAACTGCTAGATAGTGAAAGCCAAAAGTACTGCCTCAACGATCCTTGAAAATTAAATCTCAAGTGAGCCTCTGACAGTGGTAGCAAACAGTGGTCTGGAGTGGGGATGTTAGTGCTGCCTCTTGGTTCAATCAGAGCTTGTAGCTTTTATCCCTCTTTTGCAAAGCCCTGGGATTCTTCTCTTATCTTAGTGCAGTCTGCTAAGTCTTGTGAAAACAATAAACTGGCTCATCTCCAGCAGTACTGTGAATTTTATCTTGAATTAATAATAAGTTGTCTTTTCTCACAAAGGCAAGTACTTTTTTTTTAAACTAAAATTGCTTTGTCCTCTTGAGGATTCTAACATGTTAGCTAAGCCACTAAATACGGTGGAGGGCTTTTTCTAATAGTCCTTGTGCTATCAGACCCTTTGATCTGTCCTGGATTTTAATGAGTCATTTAAAAGCAGAGATCTAGCTTAGCAACTTGACTGTGATGCTCTCTCTCAAATCAGTTACCATTTTGAGAATGACATCTGAGTCTGCCTATGTTTCTGCATGACTGGAAACTGTCACTACTCATTTAAACTTATTAGTACTGGAAATGGATATGCTGGTTCATCTAGCAGGGATGAAACATGAGGCACCAGCATTCAAATTCAAATGTTGTTCCTATGAGTAAAGGAAGAGGTGACTCTAGTGATGAGGGCTTGGACAGTTAGCAGTGAGACCTGCATTGCAGCTCTAGGAGGTGCTTTGCCTGCAGGTTGCTAAAAGCAGGTCGTGGCATTTTTTGGCAATTCAAGAAAATAGGGTGCTCTAAGATAAAAGTTTAATCAGAGGATACAATGCTTTAACTGAAGACTATACCATGGAAGACACTTAGTTTTTCTCTAAAGAGGAACCTCAGTTGGGAATACTCTTTTTTGGGGAGGAGGAAAGAGCATTTGAGAATTTAGGCTTTTAAGAGAGCAGGTGCAAAGCTCTGACTCAAAACCAATCTCCTGTAATGGCTCTTGAGAGTCTGCACATACACTTAAGGTATGCAAAATGATTCCTAAAAATACAGACCTGGGGAGTGAAGGCCATGACCCTCCATCTAACTTTAAAGGACCCAAAACACTCAGGATATGTGAGCACTGCTGGCATGGTCCCTTTTCTCATCTAAAAGGGCTGTGAGGCAAAAGAGCAGAAGGACAAAAGGAATCCCTGGATGACTTCAGCTGTAACTGGCCCTTAACGCAGCATTGATGCTGCTGGTGTTACAGGGCCATAGTGTGCAAACCTGTATAGTTTAATTTCTTCGTTATTTTTTCAGTTTATTATATCGAAGTATATTCTCAGCACAGAGATTATTTCCCTCTATCTCTTCACTCATTCCCGTGCCTAAATACAAACCCAGAGCCTGCTTGTAATAGGAATCTTTTGACTGACAGTACCTTCATCATTTGAAACTCGTGGTGTGTTAAAATGTACAACTGGCATTTCAGAAACTGTAAAGCTGACCTGACAAAGTGTGATTTATGATATTTTACTTCTTTTTTCCCTTTTCCTCTTCTCTTAGCAAGTTGTAGATGTGTCATAATTCTGATGCTGTCATTCAGTTAGGTTAACATTTCTGCAACCTGTAGAGAACATACACTTTGAAATGCTTACCCAGTCAGTTGAACAGAGCTTAAATTATATAGTTATAAAATTGTCTTGTTTAAATCTTTTTTTTTTGTTTCTTAAATAGAGTTCAGACTACAGCAGTATTACAATGATCTTCTCTGAAATTTATGGCTGATAGAGAGTGCAAAGGTGACTTTCAAGGTGATGGGAATGATTAGGACAGACTAGATGTTACTAGTGGATTTGTGATTTCCATTCTACCTCTCAATAACCCATTTATTTCTCTGAAACAGACTAAGAGTTGTGACTGCCTGCCTAACTATCAGCCTTTTTAAGGTAAGCTTACAGTTCTGCCA
>NW_020955498.1:727111-743833 GCF_003031625.1 Empidonax traillii
GTTTCTTAAATAGAGTTCAGACTACAGCAGTATTACAATGATCTTCTCTGAAATTTATGGCTGATAGAGAGTGCAAAGGTGACTTTCAAGGTGATGGGAATGATTAGGACAGACTAGATGTTACTAGTGGATTTGTGATTTCCATTCTACCTCTCAATAACCCATTTATTTCTCTGAAACAGACTAAGAGTTGTGACTGCCTGCCTAACTATCAGCCTTTTTAAGGTAAGCTTACAGTTCTGCCAACCTCTGGTGCAATGGATTCAAGCTCTTTCTTGACAGATAATACTGTGAGGAGAAGGAAGTTTTGCAAACCTTAAACTTACTGAATTAGAAAAGGCTGTTGAGATTCCTTTAAAAAATTAAGAACAAATTAAAAATTTAATGAGTCATAATTTACAGGAACATCCACTTTTTTTTTTTTTTTTTTCTGTGAGGACAACAAGATACAGTTTTTTTCTTATTTATCCCAAAGGAAGGCAAACTTTGCCAGCTTTTTTGCTGGTGCTACACTTCAGTATTACAGTCATATTTAAAGAATATACAACTTCATCAGTAAAATTAGCATGCTTCTGAATAATTAATAGAATTTTTTCACATCAGGCTTAAACATTGAATTAAAGGAAATGAGGAGTCAATTGGAAAAGAAATTTCTAAAAGGTGTCATATAAATAACCAAGTTGGACATGCTTATAAAGGAAAGCCATTTCCATTGTAGCAAGTAGTCTGCAGCTTACTGTTTTGAAAGAGAATGCTGCTTCAATTAGCAAAACTGATTTCTATAGCAGAGTGGTGAGACTGGCTCAGATTAAACCTGAAATATTCTGTTGTTAAAGTACTAGTGCTAATTAGTGAATGAAAGATCTCTTCTGAGTAAAGTTTTATTTCCTATACGAAGTAATGACCTGATCTTAATGAAGAGTCTTGCCTGATCAGCTTTTGAGGTATTACACTAGGCATCACACATTTTTACAACTCTTATGCTAGATAACATTTCTTAAGGGTGTGCTTTTTTTAATGGTAGTGTTTTAAATGTCAAATTTTAAATTCATGGAGACTATTTTGGTTTGTTTTTTATTTTTTTCTTTTTTTCCCACAACTCCTTGGGTTCTTCCTTCTGAATATTGGTTGTGTATAGGTGTTTGGTTTCTTTTTTCTGCAGAGCTCCGGGAGAAAAAAAAGAGGTTTATGATCTTAAGTAAAATATTTTTGTTTATTTTGATTTGGATTTTTTTCAGGCACTTAAATAGCACTATATCAATAGTTACCCTGGGTATTTTGTTCTCACAATTGCAGCAGTGTGGAACATCAGAAATCTGGTTAGTCCTGGACCTTGGAAGGAAAGTTTCTATGGTAACTGGTCACTGGAAATCCATTTGGGACACGAGTTAGGTGTGCACACTTAATTTAACTTTCTAGTAGTCTTCTGCAAATGTGTTAAGTCTGTGAACCCCAATAAAACATCATCTCTGGTGTCCCTGCTTCTCTTTGCTGCACCCTGTTTGTGATTTCCTTCTCACTCAACTCTGTTGTGTTGAGTGAGCTACTGGACCAGCTGCTCCAGGGTTTCCCAGATGCTGATGGGCAGTGATGGAGGGTCTGGCCCAGGCTGTTGGTCTCTGGTGCTACAGCTCTGCCACTGTCAGTGCAGTGGCTTTGGGAAGGGGACACTGCAGGAGCTGAGCGTGATGGAATTGGAGCTGAGCGTGGAATTGGTGCTGTCTGCACCACTGGCTTTCTGCTCCTGAAAACCACTTTCTCTTCCCCATGCTTTAAAGCAGCTGGCATCCTGTGCCCTACCAAGGCATTGTTTCCTTCTGAAGCACCATGGAGGTGAGAGCTCACCTTCAAAGTTAGTGCCCCAGAGGTTGGACCTCGTCCAGAGGAGTTCAGGCATCTCTTTTTCATTGCCCTTTTCTTAAGAAGATAACAGGAGCAGAAGGGGCTGCACATGGACTTAAAGGAGAGAAGGAAATCTTCATGGGGATAAAATGTAAGGAACCATTGTGTAAATATTTTTACATTATCTAGTAAGAATAATTCTCCTCCTTGATTTTTATGCTTTCTTTGCCAAACTCTAATCAAAAGAGGTTTTTTAAGAAGCCGTCATCTCCCACATGCAAGAATGTGATGGCTTTTTTCTTCTATGTAAGATGTTCTCTCTTATTTTGGGTGATGTTTTACCACACATTCTGTGGTAGGGCAGTGGACCAACCCTGTCGGTGCCCCCAAGCAGTCAGCAGAGCAGAGCACAGTCTGGATCACAGATGAGCTGGGTGCCTCTCTGAGTTTGCAGCTGGATTGAATTATGGTGTTGGGTTTGGGTTTCTTTTCAATCTAGCTGAGTGGTTAAGCACCATCTGTGAGCTGTTTGTAGACAGCAGTGGGTCTCACGTTCTGCAGTACATTTGGGTGAGAGAGGAGAGGCTGTGAGGGGTGACAACCCCTGCTGTTGGTGTGCTCCATGTGCACATTCAGTTGAGATGCGCCCAGCTGGCTGATAACGCCAATAATTCTCTATAAGAGTCTTTCTCACCATGATGAGGTAGTGCTAGTTTTCTACGTTCAACTTTTGTAGGCTTTTTGTTAGGTATGTTGTGTGTCTGTAACTATTTATTCAGTTCAAACTGTTAGTATCCTATTGCCTACTTCTCATCATCAGTTGATTTGCAGCATTGAGTGATGGCTGTGGTGCCTTTGGGGTAAAAAATAAAGAACAGATGAGTCTTGAGCAAAACTGCCTTTGAGCCCTGATTGTGGTGGGGTTTCCTTGACTTTGTGGTAAGTAAGAGGCCATTTTCCTGATTCAGGGAGTGGAAAACTCCATAGCTTCCATTGGGCAGGATGTTGTGGGGGTGGTGATTCTTTTTTTTTTTTTTTTTTTTTTTCCCCAAGAAGCAGAGGAAAGAATCTGGTTCTCAGCTAATACTGCCAAGTCTTCTTTGCCCTTGAAGAATATTCCTCCACAGATTTTTGGGGTTATTTTTCATTTGTTTTGTTGTGGGTTTGGTGGGGGTTTTTTTTATACCAGTTTTAGTAAACAAGTTGAACTTGCTCAAGGCTAGAGATACAAAGAAATTTAAGGTGGTGACCCAAGGTCTTATGCTGAGACACGTTTGCAGATCATCTCTGTTACAAGCTTGAAAGCCATAGGTAATTTGTTTTCTCTGTAAGTCTCCTTGAAGAGGAGGCAAATGTATTAAAAAAAATAAAGCTCACAGCTAACTTTCTGCCTTTCCTGGAGGTGGAGGAGAGGGAGTTGTTGTGCGTGTCCAGTTCTTTTTTTCTTCTCTTTTAGAAGTTTGATACTTGGTTTGGGGTGATATTTTACATAGATATAATTAGAAATCTGTTGTTGATGCTTTGCATCTTAGTCCTGACTTGAATGCAAATAAACATTCAGTTTGGTAGAACAGGTATAGTTTATACCCTCAGGGCACTGATTGAGAGTAAGTGTGTAAGGCCACAGATATTTGCCTTCCCTCATGCAAATTTAGTGGGAAACGTTTGCCCAACTCCCTCCCTGTTAAGCTGTCTTGTTTAATCTGGAACATAATGGAGTGAAACGTTGGGTTTGTAACAGCTTACAAAGGGGAAAAATAAGTAGTACAGGCTATTTAGTATCAATCTTTTCTTCCCTGATGGGTGCAAGCTGAGTGGAGAGCTGCATCTGCTGCTGTGTCCCAGTGCTTGCCCTGAGAAGTGCTCAGCTGGGCCTCGAGGCTCTGATGAGAAGTTTTCCATTAGGCTGTGACAGAGGAATACCATTTTCAGCACCTGTATCGCAAGGAAATTCACAGTGAAAACAGTACTTGAAACTGTCAAATCACAAAGGATTTTCAGATTTCTAAAAAAAACCACAATATGCCAAGCTAAAGTTAGATTTTTAGGAACTCTCCAAGCAGTGATATATAGGGAAATAATTATTTTCTTGCCTGGCTAGAGGACTGCCAGCTTTCACAGTGTCAAGAAGAATCCACATGTAACCTGAATAACACATAATCACGTCTCGCTGGAACTTAGAAATATGATTTACAGGACTCACAGGCTCTTTGTTGTATCAACATGGAGTGGTTGCAGTGCAAACAAAAAGGCACTTCAAGTACATAGAAAAGAAATAGACTGAAAAATATGTCATGTTTTTAATTCTGTGAATTGTTATGTCTCTGAGTGAGTCTCATATGCAAAACATTTTTATTTCCCTCAGGAAGACAGGGGATTAAACATACTGTTCTTATTTTCCTGCACTATTTATACAGCTCAGTAGTAAGTATTTCTCTTTTTGTAATCCATCTGTGCCCATTGTGTTTGGTTTTGCCACTGCACGCAGTCGTAATTTCTGGCAGTTTCATGGAAATCTGTAGCATCCCTGGGACAAAGCTGTGCCATACTACTGCCACTGACTGCTGGAGGAGGTGTTTAAATTCCCAGCTACATGTTAACAACAGTGTGGCCAAAACTTTTTTCTTTGTCCCTTCTACAGCCGTCTCATGATTGCCAATATTGGTAAAAATAATGAGTGGTTAAAAAAATTTACTCTAGCTCCCATTTCTATAAATATAGCATCTTCCTGCCTAGTTTTCTCAGGAGAATTTGTTCTAATCTTATTTGCTCAACAGATTTAATCTCACTACTTTCACAAGGGTAGATCAGAGAATCCTGTCAAGTCACTGGCCCATCATCGCTATAAGCAAATATTTACTGAGTTAATTTATGGATGCTGAAGATGATAAAACTCTGAGTTTTACAGACAAGTCCTTAAGTGTTTTTACATTGTAGGTGGAATGTGTCATCTCTCAGTGGCACGGCTGCCTTAGTCTCAAGTAGAAGATGACGAACACAGACTGAATACTTAATCTTCGTTCTGCTGCTGTACTTGGAGTCATCCTGCATCTACATTAATTTCCTATAGGGAGAGATTTAGAACTTCAAAATCCTGACCTGAGCATCATTCTTCTGAAGTAACTTAACAAATTGGCATGTAGCCTTGCCATGTCATGGTTCATTGAGGTCCTGAGGCAATATTTAGTGTAACAGAATAAGCAGTGCTCCAGTTAACACAATCATCTCTTATGCAGGGAAATGCATTTATGCCTTTCAAGACAAAGAACCTTTTCACTATATGTCCAGCTATTATTCTGTTAATTCTTTGTGGAGTATTACCACATCTTTGTTTTCCTTTGGGTGGGGAAAGAGTTTAGCATGTTCTTATTGAAAAGCCCAGTGTTTGAAGCCACAACACTTACATGAGGATTAACTTTTTTAAAGACTTGAAGGTCCCTGTGGAGTTCCCTGAACCCATTAATAAAAGTTTGAATTTTCAACCTAATATATTAATTATGTTTGTCCAATTCCTAGAGGACGGGTAAATCAAATTAATTTTAATTGCATTTAAGCCTGTGATAGGAGAGGGGAAAAAAAAAAGGAAATTGTAATATTGTAGAGTTTTAAGCTTGAAAGGGTAATTAGACAAGCAGTCTTACTTTTTCTGGTAAAATGTAAATACATTTTGAATTCACGTTTCTGTAAATACATTTTAACTTATTTTTAGACTGGAGATGAACTTTCAGTAATACACTGACTGCTGTGCTTTTGTCTTCATGGGAATAGTATTTTTCAAGCCAGTAGGTTAAAAACTCATTTGATAAGGCCCATCTTGTCAAGCTAAGTCTGTAAGTTATTTTGATGAAATTTGCAACACTAATAGTAATATTAGTATTAGAAACAAAGTTCCTATAGTGGATGTTTCCATACACTCAAAAGAGAAAAAGCTAAAAGTGATAAAGGATGGTAGCCACTTATATTATGTGGGGTTTGTATGTCTTCTCAAGTTGATCTAAGTCTTCCATTTAAATCCTGCACTAGGAATCCTTAGATGTGTGAGACTGTGCAGAATTATTTAATCTCCTGCGGATCTCTGCATTTTAGTAAAAGAGATGTCAGGTTTGCATCTTGAGGTCTGTTTGTTGTTTCTGAGGAAAATTTTTCTTTTGATTTAAATCCAGTAGAATCTTTTTTAAAATACTTGTCTTCATTGGGCTAATATTCCTCTCTTTCAAAGTAATAAAATATCTGAATTTCTTATTCTGAAGAGTGTATTTAATTATTTAGTGTTCTTTTATCTCTCTTTTTTCATTATATTAGATTTCAGTGTTCTAGAGCAGTGAAAGACAGTATTAGTTTTGGTCTGTTTTCTAGGAACATTCTTGTTATGAGCTGTCATTTACTTCTTCCCTTGGCCTGTTTCTTCATCCATCTTGTTCTGAAACAATTCCTAGAAGCTTGCAGGAAGTTTAGCACAGGATGCGTTTGGTGTAATCCACTGGCATAATTTCTATGTTTTATAGGTTTGTGTTCTAGGTGGGCAGCCTGAAGTATCTGGTTTATGCCTGGGGAGATGTTTGACACGGCCTGACATTGAAAACAGTGTTTTGAGCCTCCTGGGAAGTGAAAGTGTTTCCTCTGGAGTAAGATCTTGATGCATCAAAAGGTTTCTCTCTCTTCTTTCTCCTGTGTACATCCTTTCTTTATTTTAACAGTCTTTATTTCATCCTGGCAAACAGAGGGAATCTGTGGATTTATTATTAAACTCCAATAAGGATGCACAAATTGTTTTGAAGTTAAAGACAAATGACACTACTTGGGCCATGTAAATAATGCAGTGGGTTACCTGACATGCTGGAGAGACTTCTAGAGTTTCTCACCTCATCACATCTCACACAAACAGTTGGTAAAGTTCAGCTTCCAGTTAGGCTGGTAACTGTTACTTTATTTATCAGGCTTAAAAAGGAGCATCTCTCCTTTCTGATTTTTGTAATGTTCCAAAGAAATAAAGATTCCCAGGAGAGTTGCCAAAATTTTTCTCTTTGCTGTAAATGTGTTTTGCCGCGGGAGAAGTTGAGAGGTTTGCTGAACACCCAGCCACTCTCCTTGCTTTTGGTAAGATGCTGAGCAGATCACTGAGACCAGTTCTGTGAGCGAGTTAGAGAATCATAGAATAGTTTTGGGTTGGAAGGGACATTTAGAGGCCATCTAGTCCAACCCTCCTGCAATGAGCAGGGGCATCTTCAGCTATATCAGGTTGTTCAGCACCCCGTCCAATCCAACCTTGAATGTTTCCAGGGATGGGGCATGCACCACCTCTCTGGGCAACCTGTGCCAGTGCCTCACCACCCTCATTGGAAAAAACTTCTTTCTTATAACTTATCTCAATGGATCTTTTTTTAGGTTAAAACTGTAATCCCTTTTCCTGCTAAAAGGTTTGTCCCCAGTTTGTTAGGCTGTGGTTTATTAGATGAGCTAATAAATTTCAATGATGCAAATGTTAACTTTTAGTTAAAATGACAACATACACAAATATTCTGTGTGTTTGCAGACCTACTTAATAAGAATTTAAGGCTGGGCACTTGCTGGCTTGGTTACAGATTCACACTCTTCAGCTGAGCTGTGTTCTTGCTTCTGGTACCAGAAAAATTTGGTTTCCTTGCTGCCCAACAGGCAGCTTCTGTTTAGGTTACATTTGTTATCCTGTCTGTGACAGCAGAATTGTCCTACCCAGTGGGATATGGACAGATTTCTGTTCTATGAGAGGAGAGAGATGGTGAGGAATAAAAAGATGAGAGCTGTTTAGGAGCTTTGTCGGTTTGCACTAAGCCTGCTCTGAACACAGCAAAAGCTTTCTCCTTCTTTTGTAAGCCTGGTAATGCACATGTATAAGACATATTTTGTGGTACCTTTGTTGGCAGCCTTTCCATTACAAACTGATATCCTACGTTTTCTGTTTTGACCCTGAGTTTCTTGCTCCATGCAAAGATCTAGCATAACCTCTTTCAGCCTTCAGTGAACACTGTTTCATTCACATTTTCTTGAATTTGTTTACCAATTTAGGGTTTAATCTTTTGATTCATCACCATGAATGTAATGTTTTAGTTTGCCAGTTTTATTTATAATTGCCAGTTTGAAAGTATCTTTGAATACATGAAATAAGAAGGTATGAACATTATTTTAAATGGTTAGAGCAGATTTCTGATTTTATTTATTTATTTTCCCCAGAAAAATTCTGGTGGTAAGATTAAAATGATGAAACATTGGATTAGGAGTTGTTTGTTCAGAGGGGTTTTGTGTTTGAGTGTGTTCAGCATCGGTGATGATGATACATGACTCTATGCAGTGAACAAAACCAAACACAATTAAAATACTTTATTGATATTGGCAAGACAAAATTTTAGGCATTTTTGGGAAACTTACTGACTTTCACCTTTTTTTGCTTCTGGATGGGATACAAAAAAGTCCCTTTTGGTCATGTGGATTTTTAATGTCCGCATTCTGTTTGTTGTGTAGCACTGTTGAATTAAGTTACTGTGTTTTGAACACAATTGCCAGGCAAAAAATAGTGTGGGAATGCGAGAGATATGCAGATTGGTTAATACAGAGCCAGGGAAAAGTATCCGTGTAACTATGGTGGTTTGAGCTGTTGGGGTTTTTTTCAGTTTGCAGGGAGGTTGATTGTTTTGCATGTTTGTTTTCATGTATCATCAATTAGCTCAGGATTAGGCTTTTTTTAGTTTGTGGTATAAATCCTGCCCTTGGCCTACAATGAATGCTCATTGGACTTCTGTACTTCTAGGTGCCATGTTGCAGAATCAGCTCCATATTAGTGTGTCAGATAAAAGCACAGATGATATGATATAAGAAAGTAAAAAAGATTCTGGGATCAAATCAGGGACAAACACTCTTGCTCCAAAATTATAAAACGGAGGAAGAGAGATACTTAAAAAAGTTGGAGGGTATTTAAGCATCAGGATTTCCTTTTTGTACACCCTTCCTTTGTAGAAGGGCATTACTGCAAGACATTACTGAAAGCATTACTTTTTAATAGGCTTCAATAAAAGAAACATTAGCAAGAAAACCTTTATAGGGATAAGTGGTGGGTTTTGTCGTTCTTCTGTTTTTTTTTTTTTTTTTTTTAAGAAGTGTAATGTTTTAGAAAGCTGTTTGCTAGCTTGGGCTTGGGAGTAGCTGGGTAGAAAATGATTAAAGGAATATTATTTTAACATTGTCCTTTGTAGGGCTCCTTATGAGTTCTTGGCTGTCATTGATACCTGTCATCATCTACAGGGGACTGTGTCCAGCAGCACAGGGACTGTCATATTTGTTATGTAGGACCTGAGGAGAGCATTAGCCCAAGGTTTCTGGAAATCCTTACCTTTCAGAGTGTTATGAGAACTGTCCTGGCCACAGTCCTGCTCCAGACTCATGGATTGCTTGTGGTGATGTGTATCAGTACAGTGGGAAATAACAATAGAAGTAGTAGTGGTAGTTATAAGTACTATAAAAATGTGTTTTATTGTTTGAATCTGGTTTTTAGGGGGGCTTTTTGTTTGTATGTTTGTGTTCTTTTTTTTGTTTGAGTTTTTGTTTTTGTTGTTGTTGTTGTTTGTTTGTTTTTTAATAGAAATTAGTAGTTATGCTCCAGTGGGAGCATCGCAGATTCTTTGGAAGAACAGGGTTACCCTAAGAAAATTACCTCCTTGTTCTTGTTGCAGACTATTAGGTTCCTGATTCTTCTTTTGACAAAATAACATTGCTTTTTCTGTTAGACCCAATAGTTGCCGTGAAAATAGGTTTGCTCTCTTGCTCTCTTATTTTTTTCCCTTTCTTTTAATTTTTTGTCCCAGATACATTACTAGACTAATAAAAGCTATTACAATCCTTGCTTTTCATAGTTGCATTGATTTTTAGGAAGATTTAACTTGGAATGTGATACAATGAAGTACATTAAATTATAATAAACCATTAATTCATGAAGTAGCAGTTATTAGCTGCTGAGTTGTGTAACAGGTTGCTTTGAGTTAGAGTAGAAGCTTTGTGACCTTGATGGGCAATATCAGAAGAGACTGGAAGACATTATTTACAGTGCAGTGCTTTGATCCCAGGGGACTGGATGAGCTCTAACATCAGGAACTCTAATTTGGGATAAGTGTAAAGGCATGGGTAAGAAATAATATTTAAGAAAATGGGCCAATTTGTGATTCCGAGGGAGAGGTGGCATATACTGATGAAATGTATCTGGTTTTATAATTGAATATAAACAATGTGACTTGACGTGCATGAGCGTGGAAAAAAATTATGAGCTTGATAGAGCATGACATGGGCATGGCCTCTGAAACACCTAAAACTTCTGTCTTCTCTTGAGATAAAAATTTAATGAATCTAAGTTTTGATCTAGCTAGAAAGCAACTTCTGATTACATCATGATGGGGAAACTCCCCCTGCTTCCTAGCTACAGAGAGAAAACTATTGGCACTAAAACTGATTTATTACCACAGGCCGTGCTCAAAATAACTTTTATTACGATAGTGGCCATAATGTGGTGGAATTCTGTAGGAGTATTGATGTGGAAACCTCTGTGCTTTCTTTTGAGGAAGTGATTTCAGAGGGCTGCCTGAATTTTGCTTTCCCTAATAAACAGGAAAGATTCAGGATCATTTTGATGACACACAGTTTTGCAGTGTTGTAACAGTGTTAGGAAGGGCAAGATTCCTAATTTGTGTACTAATACTGTGCACTTATTATTGCACAGTATCATATTATAAAATTTATACCAGTCTGAACCAAAGTTTTCAATCATTCACCTATTGGCCACAAGTTTTCTTCTTAACTATCTAGTTACTGTCCTTCATGGTGTTGCCCCATCCTTCTCCTTGTTAATGGGTTCCCTTTTTTCTGGCTTCCTTTTGCATCTTTAGAAGTATCACACAACAAATCAGCTATAATAAATTTACACAAGGCAAGATTAGCAATTTCTAAACAGGCCCCTTTATTTGTTAAATTTAAATGTGGATGCTAGGAATTTTGTGTAGTTTGTTTTGCCTTTCTGAAAAAGTGAGAGAACCTGACTTTTCAGGCTACAGCAGAACAGTTGCCTGGATTATTTCAGCTCTCATTTTACAAGAGGGCCAGCAATGAAAGGACTTGATAGCAGGCAGCTGGGAACATTAATTTTCTTTGCTACTGAGCACAGTGGACATTTTGGTAATCTCTGTGATGAGATATGCAAAGGATGGATGTTGTTTCCCTGTTTCTGTGGAATGTCATGTGGTTTGTTTGTTTTTTTTCTTTGCTGAACAGAAAAATTGAACAAAAAAGGTCAACCAGAAGAACTAGCCCAGTTAGTTTTCACAGCCCAGTTTCTACTGCTCTGAGCACCCGTGGCAAACAATGTCCCCTTCTCAGCCAGTAGTAGGATGGTGCAGAGGGAATGCAAAGGGTGAACAGGGATATGATGGGTGGTTTTGTCACAAGGTTGTATCTGGAAATTGATATTTAGAATGTTCAAGTCATCAGACGTTAAGTCTGGGAATCAAGGGCTCAGCATCTCTGTTCTGAGCACCCTTTGGAGTGACTACTAAGAGACCTTCCCTTTATTAAGCCCCCCCTGCTCCTTTACAAAATCCAGATTATTTTTCTTACTGCTTTTTCTGATGCCACATGTGATGCTTCCCACACATCTTTTAAACTACATCAGTCAAAGGTCTGAGAGTCGATGTAGTTTTCAAGAGCATTCACAATCTTACGATGTCCCTTTGTGGGAGTAGGCGGTGAATTTATGCCGGAGCTGCGAACATCCATGTGTCTGTTCCCCACTGTGATACTCTCTATGCTCATCCTTTTAAAGTCTGTAATGGCATTTGAAGACAGTAATCTAATCTTCCTGAATAATAAGCTGCTCTCAGTTTTGTTTCCTTACCACACGCACATATCTAAAGAGACTGATTTGTCTTTTGTAGTGTTAACAAGAAATCCTAGGTCCATTGGAATGTAAGACCAGCTATATATTGACTTTAGAAAGGCAGAAACTTAACCTCTGTAGTTTTATACTAATAATCTCTCTGTACCTCAATTTAAAAAAAAAAAAAAATAGTTGTAGGAATTCTCCCAATATATGCCTCTGGTAGGGAGAATAAGGGTTTATATAGCAATGTATTTGAAAGGGTAACTTTTATGTGCTCAAGTTAAGAAGTGGATCCAAGTTGAATACATGAAA
Source organism: Empidonax traillii (assembly GCF_003031625.1). Lineage (NCBI taxonomy): Eukaryota > Metazoa > Chordata > Aves > Passeriformes > Tyrannidae > Empidonax > Empidonax traillii. The sequence goes on from NW_020955498.1 coordinate 739,158, forward strand.
AAACTATAAAACCTGAAGCTAATATAATTTGTTCCCTATTTCAAAATAAAAATCATACTGATTCGTTTTGTTGTCAATACTGTAAGAAACTCAAGCTGGGAAAGAAGTAGACAAGGAACCAGTAACAAGTAAATAGCCACGAAAATCTAACAGCTGTTAATAAACCAAGTCAGGCAATAATATACAGAACCAAAGAAGGTATAAACATCCCAAATAAAGTGGTATAATAATATTAATAATAACAATAACAACAACAATATTAATTTTAAGCTCCCCTGGCAATGAAGATGGACAGCTTTTACGCATCTGACTCAGATTCACAAAACTTTGCATCAGTATACATTACATGAAACACATTTTGCAGTTCTATTGTCTGCCCATCAGGTTTGTCTTTTTTTTTTTTTTCATATCCTTCCCAGTTTTGGGTAGTATTTTATTGGTCTGTTTAAGATAACTGTTCTACAGTGAGATTGTAGTGCTGCATTTTATAATTATATTGTTGAATATAATCTTTTAAGTGTCTCACTATGAGTTGTGTGGCAGCTTCCATTTCTTTTTGAATTCTGCATATTAACTTGTCAGACTGTGAGAAGAGAGGGGTATTTGTGTGGTAAATGTGACAGATATACCTGTGGTACATTGGGAAAAACTACTTCTAGAGGTTCCTCATTTTTACAAAATGAAGATTTTTGTTACTGAAGAAATTTTCACAAATGTTCATGTAAACAGAACCGTTGCCAAGTTAGATATTGATGTGTTTTTTGAGGGTCTCAGTGTCCTCCTGTAAGGTAGAAGGTGTATATTATGGTTTTTTTTAATTTTAAATTTATTACTTTGTCTTAACAAGGATTACAAAGTCATCACACTAAAGGATATCTTGTTTCTTTTGACTGTATCAGTAATGCTTTTCTCTTTGCCTTGCAAAAAAGCTTTTCCCTGTGAACATCATCTTCTAAAACACCAAAGGAAGTAAAACTTGAAACAAAGAAACAAAATATTATGTTAAATAAACTGAAATGTGATGGTTTCAAGTTCTTTTTGCTGTGCTGCGTTGCCATCTCAACACGCGGCCTCTCTTTTCTCCACATCCTCAAACCCTGCTGGTTTGCATCAAGAGACTAGCATTAAAAAAACAAAAAGGAGGCAGCAAAAAAAGAGTTAGTTACAGCTGCTCAGAATGCTATGAAAAGAGTGGTTTAAGAAAAATGGTCAAAAAACCCACTTCCAGACTATTGTTACTAATTTCCCAGAGCAACTGTGGTTCTAGATCTGTTCAGGTGACCGGTTTCACTCACTTTGAAGGAGTGTGACTGTACTTTTTCAAGACAAGGCTCTGCCAAATTATTGGACTTTTTTTTTTCCCTCCATACTAAATAAGTTTGGCTAGGCCACATTTACTTGGATTAAATACAAGCAAAAAGAAAGCTCACACTGGTTCAGGAAGTTTGTTTTGTGGTTCTTTGGAAAAGAACATTCTGTCCCCTCTTTGCAAAACTAATACAAACAGTCTCTTGGCACAGACACTGTTCTTTGTGGATACCTTACTTTAAATTATCTCTCACTTATTTTGCAAGATTAAGTATCACAGTTCCTATTTCCTGGATAAATTCTGCCTCGTACAATTGTGCTTTCACTTTGTCACATCTGCAGTTAAATCTTCTAAACATTATTCGAGATCTGTTGATGAAAAATACTGAGTAATAGAAATGGTGATTATAAATTGTAGGATAGTAAGTGTTGTTTATAAAATAGCACTTCTTTCGGAGTGATTATATCTCACTGTAGAAATGATCTTGTAAATATGGGCTGTATGACTGTTGGTGTTGAGGAAAATGAGCTGTAGAGGCACAGAGCAGCAGTAAAACATCCAGAACCATGAGAGATTTTAATTTATTTTGTAGTTGAGGAATTGTGTGTGACTGTTGCAGAGAAATGTTCTTTTCTCTTTTACTTCTTTAAAGTATGTTATTAAGATACTCTGTTCCTAAAGGAGTGCTGAGGACAATGCATTTCGTGTGCTTATGTAGGCATTTCTCACATGTGAGGAGCTGGCATGAACTCCTGGAACTGCGAATGAGGGCAGGGAAGGAAACAGCACTGTGCAAACTTAAGCAATCTTTAGTGGTCTCTTTTGATAATATATTCGGTGGAACCAGCTAGGGGATGACCTGAAATGATGTTAATAGGTTGTTGGACTGATTCTTCAAGTGACTGTAACTTCTCCTGTCTTGGGCTGTTACTAGAAGGGAAATGAAAGACATTTTGTACCTTGTAGGAGGCAGTCCTACATGTAGCAAGTAATATTTGCAGAGAGTGATAAAAATAAAACAAATCCCTCCTGCAACAGCTTTGAAGTGAGCTGAAGGTTTACACACACATCTGGATGTAAATTTTAAGAGAGCTATAATTTTTTTATTATAAAAAGAAAACACAATGGAAACTCCCAACTTTTTGAACTTTCAATTTCCATACATTTAAATCCAAAGATTAAAGTATTTTGAATGTCATGTCTGTCTTATCTTTCCAGCAAAGCCTTTTCCTATGATTAAAAGGGCATCAATTTTTCTAATTGTTGCCAAATCCAATCCAAGCTGCCCACACAGTCGTTTCACCCTTCCCTCTCCCTCCCATCATTGTCTGATATTTTGTTTGGAAAGTCATTATTCATTAACTGTGTTCATGTCCAGGACTGCAAATAGTAGAATCGTATGAGCAAGGAGGAGCTTGGAAACTGACCACTGAAATCTTTTTCTGATTTACATTGGCTTTCAGATGAGAATCCCAAAACCTGTCACAAATTTCAGAGATAAGGAGCTTGGAAACAATGAGGGTGCTAACGTTGGGTATTTTCTTAGCAGACTTGCAGAATCACACAGAATTACTGGTTTGGGTTGGAAGGGACCACTGGAGATTATCTAGTTCAACCCATCTGCCAAGACAGGATCACCTAGAGCAGCTGACACATCCAGGAAGGTTTTAAATGTCTCCAGAGACAGAGACTCCACACCCTCCACACACAGGGAAAAACCTGTTCCAGTGCTCTGCCACTCTCAGTGTAAAGAAGTTCTTCCTCGTGCTGAGGTGGAACTTCCTGTTTTTTAGTTTATGGCCATTACTCCTCATCCTGGCAATAGGCACCACTGAAAAGAATCCTGCACCACCCTCTTGGCACACACTTGAGATATTTATATATATTGGTGAGGTCCCCCCAGTCTTCTCTAGACTAAATAGGCCCAGCTTCCACAGTCTCTCCTCGTAAGAGAGATGTGCTCCAGACCACTCATCATCTTGGTGGCCTCTGCTGGACCCTCTGTGGTAGCTCCTTGTCTTCCTTGAACTTTGGAGAATTGAACACAATATTCCACCAGGGTGGAATAGAGGGGCAGGATCACTATCCTCAATCTGCTGGCCACACTCTTCCTGAGGCACCCCAGGATCCCACAAGGCCACACAGCCAGCTCATGGTCAACTTGACACCCACCAAGGCTCCCAGGTCCTTGTCAGGAGAGCTGCTGTCTAGCAGTTCAGTCCCCAGCCTGTGCTGGTACTTGGGTTTTTCCTGCCCAGGTGCAGTACCCTATACTTGCCTTTGTACATACATATCCATAGATATAGTTATATATAGGTTTGTGTGCAGCTGAACATATTCCCTTGTCTCAGAGCTTTATCGATGACCATGTTCTATTTAGAGGTAACTTCTGAACATGCTCCTTTTTTCCTCTTTGGCATATACCCCCTAGCCCTTTTGAGACATGCACACAGAAAGGTCTCACTGTGATTGTTCCCGAAGGCTCCTTGTTCTGTTGTTTTCTCAGCCTTAGACCTTGGTTACTCTGAAATCAATGTCAACACTTTTCCACTGACCCAGGGTATAAGCACTGGATGTGCTACTAACCATACCTGTCTCTTAGTGCTCCTCAGCACTTGCTGTGTATTTCATTAAGAAGACTGGCACCTTTATCCATGTTTTGCAAGGGAGAAAGTGGACATGGAAAGATAGAGGGCCTTGCCTGAGGTCAGTGAGCTGGGAAAGGCTTTGACTCATGGCTGGGAAATGAGTATGGGTGGAAGGCAGCCTGTGCTGCCTTAAGGTGTTATGCCTGGGTCTTGCCTTTCTGCAGTGAAGGTTTCCTGGTCAGAAAACCATGAAATGTCTATCTCCCTTTGAAATATTAAAATGTTGAGGCTTTGACAGAAATAGGTGATTATCAGAAACCACCACTATAATCTGGTTGTATTAGTAAGCAAACTAATAATGTTTAGTACATAAACTAGCTCAATATACTAGTGTTTTCCTATATAAATAAGCAACTACTGGATCAATTCAGATTGACTGAATTGACCTATTGTCACTTGCTCTATTACTGAATTGACTTTTTTACTGCTTCTTCCCAGTTCTGTTGCTATATCGAATCGATCTGTACTTTTTAATTATTTTTAATTGGATTTATTGTAAAATGGAAAACATCACTGCAGGGCTGACCCTGTAGGGGAAAGGGAGAGGGACCTCTCATAGAAGTCACAGAATTGGGATAATGTCAAAATCAAAATGTTGTCCTAAGACAGCATCTCATAAGAAAATTCCACTGTAAACTGGGCAGGTTTGGTAAAATTTGAAGGACTGGTCAGTGCCTGGAGTGGTGCAGCTATGAAGCTGGAAGTGACTTGTATTACAG
>NW_020955498.1:747377-748313 GCF_003031625.1 Empidonax traillii
TTTGCTTAGATCCATGAACCACTGAAGCTAGGTGGATATTTCTGGTGATTTCACTACCACAAAATTTAACTTATTTCTATTTGTTGACAGGAGTAAATGAGAGATAATGAGATTTTGTTATCCTCTCCAATCAACTTGTGTTTTCAATTGAAAAAACAAAATTCCTAGGAACCATTGGATTTTTTAAATCCTGTATATCACAACAAATGGTTACCCTATCTTTTAAATCCTGAGACCTGGCTGCTCAGGTGGGGGATGTGCTTTTAGAGAAATAGAGAAATCTGAGTGTTTTGAGTACTGCCATTGCATGTGGTGTGGCTGCTGGTGCCCATGTGCCCAGCTCTGCAGGCGAAAGATCAGCGTCACAGATGAGAGCTACGCTGCTTGCCGAGTGTTGACAGCTTGTCATTATAGGCAGTGTTTTTTCCTCATGGCTGTAGTTGAAAAGATTTAAAAATGATCATAACCTCTTTCCTCAAGTGTCTTGGGAAACATTGGCATTTGTTTCCAGTTTCAGGGAATAAAAAGGCACTCTGCTTTTCGTTTGTGCTGAGTTTGCAGTTATTTTACTGTCTCAGTCGGATTTTCATAACATATCCAAAATCATTAATCTCCTGTGGAGTGAAAGAGGATGTGAAGAAAAGAAATGGTGAGGGGAGAGGAAGGATGAAATGGTGGTTAAACAGGTTGAGCTTTTCTTGGCTTTAGGTGGGGTGTTCATTTTACTACAGCTATTCCTGTTACGTAGGGGGTGATGTTGGGAACATGTAAGAGTGTGGTATTTGCTCAGCTGTGTGGCAAAGAAGGAGTTGTACACCAGCTGGTTTTTCTCTCTCCCTTTAAGTGGGGCTATAGAATTTTTTTGTTTAATGCATAAGTGTGGCCATTCTGTGCTCTGGGCATGCATGCTGGGCTGCTGGAAGTTGAAATTAGTAA
>NW_020955498.1:749410-850598 GCF_003031625.1 Empidonax traillii
CTACAGCTATTCCTGTTACGTAGGGGGTGATGTTGGGAACATGTAAGAGTGTGGTATTTGCTCAGCTGTGTGGCAAAGAAGGAGTTGTACACCAGCTGGTTTTTCTCTCTCCCTTTAAGTGGGGCTATAGAATTTTTTTGTTTAATGCATAAGTGTGGCCATTCTGTGCTCTGGGCATGCATGCTGGGCTGCTGGAAGTTGAAATTAGTAAATCAAATCCAAAACCCAAGCAAACAAGTCCCCCATAGGGTGCAGGCAGAGAGCACCCTTCATCCTCTGTCATCAGAGGAACAGGGCTCTTTGACTTGGCTCCCACCTTTGTTTGGAGGTTGCTGTGGTGATGAATAATCTTTGCAGAGGGTGTGTGAGAGGGAGTGTGCTCCTGCCTTGGTTCTGGCAAATAAAACAATGCTGCTGACTGCACGGCTTCTCACTGCCGCATCGAAGCGCATAGCCTGGCAGTGGTCAGCTGCTCCGCAGAATAAGTTAAATAAAAACCCTGTTGTCTTAAAGTTATTGACACGGTGTAAATCTACCAGTCCCTTCTCCACGTTTCTTTCATACCAGGTAGCAGGAGACTGGGTGGTGGCAACTTTTTTCCATTGCATGGAAGGGATGTTGCAGGGTAGCTGATAGGCCTTATTTGTGCAAAAGTTTATGACACTGAGCTTTGTCTCATCACCTGGGCTTAAGGAAGGATATTAGGTAGAGAAATAGACTGGCAAAGGAACTCTTTAGAAGGAAGGAGGGAAATATTATTATCCAAGAGGGCTTTCTTTTTTTTTTTTTCCCTCACTATTGCAAGATTATATTTTCTATACCGAAGAAAATTTTGTTTCTTTTTACTCTCCCATTATCAGTAGGTATTAGAGAAAATTATTATTAAATTTACTACTGCTCAAAATAGGTATGTTTTTCATACTAAGATACAAAAATCTGATCTCACAACTGCATATTGATACAAAAGTGACTGTGTGAAAATTAGAATTCTGCATGAGCATTACATGCTTTCTTCGTGAAGTACCAGAAGTACCAGTACATTTTGTTGGTACCGATGTCTCAGATGTTATAAATAAATACCTCTTCTAGATAAAGAATTGCCTTCAAGACGATCTTGGAGACTTCATTTGTTTCCCCTTTCCTAGAAAACCCTAACAAGGGTTGACAAGATTGTATTACCACCTGAGGCAGCTCATGGAGGATTTTCCTCCCTGCATATTCCCCTCGTTCCTTGTGTGTGTGAAACTGCCCTATACATAACTGGTAGGAATTGCTCTGTTAAAAACTGAGTCACTCAGGGATGATCCAGTGGCCATGACAAACAGTGAATTTTAAAATGTCTGATTTTGCTGCATAATTCCTGAAATAAGAAAAAAGAAAAAAAAAAAAAAAGAAAGAAAGAGCTGTGAATTCCTCAGCTCTGTATCAGCTCCCCATCTTTTCGGAGACCGTCATAACGAGCGGTTTCATTTGTGAGGTTACGTACTTTGGAGGTGTCCTTCTTCTTGACTGCAGCCATACTGAAGGACCAAACAGGAAGATTAAAACTTTTTAAAAGCAGTAAGGCTGCTTTTAAGTGAGTATTCAAAATGAAGGTGGCAAAGGCAGGTCCCTGGCTATCCGTGGCATGATTGATGGGTCTTCTTGCTGAGTTAGAGCAATAGGGGAAATACCCTCCTCTCTCTCCAGCAGTTTTTTGAGTCTTGTCATCTTGAAGTTTTCCCCAGCAGAATTTAAGCATTCTGTCAGCTCCCTTTAGTGCCTCATTTAGTTAAAATCACCTTCAGTAAGGAGTATTTAATTACACCTTCTAATACCTTATTCAGGCTGTCCTCCTGGATTTTTGAGAATCTGGAGAATGCTGCTAATAGAGTGGAGCCAGCACTTTACAGGAATAAATTGATAGCAGTCCCATAGCTATGCTTTTTACATCTGATAATTCTCCAAGGCTAACATTGTACCTCCCATACTTCTTCAAATTCATTTGTTCCATTTCAGCTCAGTCTTTTGAAATATTTTGTGATGAATGAGTTTGCTGTACAAGCCGGTGATCAGCAGCAGCTGTTCATAGTCATGCATTAAATTGAATCCATCTGTCAGTGGGCTCTTTTAAAGTGTGAGTTTCACATTGTCAGGGGACCTGATTACACCAGAGCAGGATCTGGATGCTGTTTGCCAAAAAGAAGAGAACAAATCAAAACAAAGTGTGCTTGGATGGACTCTGGGATACCCCTGCAGCCTCATCTGTAGAGCTGTGATTTAGCCTGCTGAGATGAGAGCACAGTGGTTACATGCAGCACTCCTGCACTGATGTGCAGATTGGTGTTCAGATGTAGGCTGAAATTAGGAGATGACCTGCAGTAAGCTTTGTAGAAATCATGTGGTGCTTGCTGTTTGTTTTTAATCCTGACCCTTTAATGAACTTCATTGCCAGCTCTTTACAAATTTTGATTGTAGCATTGTTCTTCAGAGGATGAGCTGAAAGGGAAAAGTCATGTTTTATTCAAGTCAGCAAAAGGAGACAACACAGCTTATTTTTTTTTTTTTTTCTTCCCCGGTAAGAAAGCATCATTTTTTTATTTTCATTTACAAGTAGAGGAAGGGGAAATGTGTCTCCTGAGGCTGTTTTGCAAACTGCATTTAAGGCAACATTTGAAAGTAACAAATGGTTGTTTCCTGACTGCATTAATTGTTCTTGTAATTTTAAGTGAAAGCTTCAGTCTGTAATGTTCTTTGTAAATTATATACTGGGTATGGAAACCAGCTGATTCATGGCCTACATTCTGTTGGTCTTATCCAGAGGTAACTTCTCTTGTTTTCCTTCTCCCACTTTGTTCCTCACCAAGACTTTTGTGGCGAGAACTGGGCTCATGCTGGGATGTGTGTATAGCTTTATGGAAAAGCATTCCTTACCAGCACAAGTTTTTTCACCCAAGGATGTAATTTTCCTTACATCATTTCACTTTAGGAAAGAAAACTTTCCTTGGAGAAGCAGAGCAGTGGTACAGCCTCCTTCACCACCGCAAAAGTCTTATTTTTGTAATAAGAGAGCCATATTTTATTTCTAGGCTCTATCATGGTCTCCAGACACAGGTACTACTCACTGTTGGTGATCAGATAAAAGTGATTTCACATCGCCCGTGCCAGCAGGAGACCCGATGCAGCGGGGAAAGTCCATCCACGTTACCCTGCTATCAGCTTCTTCATCTCACTCCTGCTATGGAGTCCGCAGGCATTGCTGCTCAACAGTGCAGCCGCATTGCTGCTGCATTCCTGGTGCAGGGCCGAGCCAGCCCTTTAATTAACACTAAATTCAGTGCTGGCAGAAGCAGAGAGAGGGTAAAGAAAAAAAGTAATACACTAAAATAGAACACCCACGTTGGCTTTGTGATCTTGTATTTCATGGCAGTTGAAGTGTCTCTGAAGTGAAGTGTCTGTTATCCTATGGCAAGAGAGGAATCTCTCTGACATTTGTTTGACATATAGAAAGCACCACTGCATATAGTGGAGAGCCTGTTTTTGCTGTGTACCTGGTAAATACAGACGATTTTTTTTTTTTTTTAGTGGAAACTCATTAATGTGTTCCACATAGAGAGGGTGAGATTTGCACTTTGGGTGAAGAGACTGACTGATGTTGACTTGTGTTAAGAAAATATGGTTGACAGAAGGAGTCAAGACAGTCTCTTTTTTTTTTTTTTTTTTCTGTAGAGTACATTGTTTTTCCTGCATGTGTTTAATCAGGAAAGTTATCAGGGGAATGCCATTGCTTACTAGCTAACAGTATCTTGTTATCTTCCTTTTGAATACTTTATGGTGTTAAAATACAGTTATTAAGATTTGGTACTCATTTGCACATGCACTTGGGACTTTGGATTATAAACATGCAGTATCTGTAAATTATCTGTGCAGAATAACCATTTAACCCAATGAGCAGTAAAAGCTGTTCATCAGTGAGTGTATGAAAAGCCATGTTCTGTGAGCCCATAGATGAGCATATCCCTCCTTCCTGGGAGTGCTCAGACCTCTGAAAAGTGCAGCTGATTGCAGCTTCTCAAATTTAACATGATGGGCCTGAATAGAAAGAGTTAGCAGGAGAGGGAAGAGGAAAGCTCTTTTCCTTCCCACACAGAGAAATGGAGGTGCACATGGAGAGCCTACTGAAAGGGACATAATTCCCACATTAGAAGGAGCCACATGGTGTGACATCTCCATGAGGGAGCTTAGGGGGTGTCTGTGCGCAGCATCAGCCCGCTCAGCTCTCACATCCCTCTCCAAGATCACAGAATTGCTGAACAGTTGGGGTTGGAAGGGACCTCTGGAGATCATCCAGCCCAACGTCCCTGCTAAAGCAGGGTCACCTAGAGCAGGTTGCACAGGATCGCGTTCAGGCGGGTGTTGAATGTCTCCAAAGGGGACTTCACAGCCTCTCATGGCACCCTTTTTCCAGTGCTCTGTCACCCTCAAAGTGAAGAAGTTTCTCCTCATATTCAGATGGAATGTCCCATGTTTCAGTTCAGTAATGAACAGGCAGGGCATGCCAAGCCCATCACTACGTGCATATTTGAAGAGGCAGCACTGATATCAAAGAGGATTATGAATTAAATCCTCGATACCTTGTCTACACTGTACTGATCACTAAGGATCAAATGATTAATTTTTAAAATGAGGTTCTTTTCCTTTGGCTTTTTCAGCTACTTTTAAAAATGAGCTTTTTGGCACCATGGTATACTGTAAGCAGAAAAACTGACTGGTGTTTGGATATCTCTGTATCTTTAGTTTCTCACTTGAAACTAGCTGAGTAATGCATTTTGTGATTATCTGTGACTGAATACGGGTTTAAATCACTGAGATAAATTCATAGCATGAGCAGTACGAGTAGTGCTGTGTAAAATTCCAAGGTTTTTTTCTGATTTTATTGTATTTGTAGTTGCAAGTAGCATTCTAGTATCTGATTTAATTTTTATCAGGTGTGTACATGTGCTGGTTTTGATTAAACCATGACAGAACAGATACTCTGTTCTTGCAAATGGAGAGGTGGGAATGGGATAAGGAGCAGACAGCACTGGCATAAGAGTTTTGTAGTCTGTTACTTGCTACACCTCTTAATGAAGGTCTGAAACTGTAATGGTTGAATCAGTAAGGATGTCATAGACAGCAAAACATTTTGAAATTCCTAGCAACCTGATTTTCATGTAGTACATTTTTAGTAGGTAATCCTGTGCCAGCATTATTAAATTTCCTCAGTTTCTATTGTAGCTGTTATAACAGAAGCTAAAATACTCTTTGTCACTTGGAGATGGAATTTCCTTCCACTTTATTTATTTAGAAATTGTATATGAAAGCTCTGTTGATGTATAAAAAATGTAACATTATGAAAATGTTTTCTATTATATATCGTTGCCAATATCTTTACTGCAAGATTTCTTCTTGATGCAGCCTCAGTTGCAAATAGGAGAGTTTACTTTTTTGGGGAATTCCTTTTGGTAGGTGAGGTGGAATGTAGCCTGCTGTAAGCAATGCAGAATTTCTTATTTCTTACTCTCTTATCTGCTGCATCTGGGATGATTTAGAGGGAAAAGTAAAAGTCTACTCTGTTCTATTTATTCAGTCTGTATTCCCTAAAAACACTCTGTAGTACTATGCTGTGTTACCAAGTAGCATCTGTCATGTAGTAGCAATGAGCTAAAGGTTACATTTGTTTCCAAATTAATTACCAGATTTATTTTCCTGGAGACAATTTAATTTTGTCTCTTCCTTAGTCGAACACTACTGTGATAAAGTTGTACCATGTGAAATTTCACTGGTTCACATGAAATTTGCTTTCTGCAAAAAAGAAAAACCAGTGGCACAACTATTCTGGGTGAGTAGAAAAGCCACTGCAGATTGACACTTTACTGACACCTCAGCCACCAGCTGAATACTGAGCTGTAGCTGTTTGTGATGGTGCATATGTGCATTTTAAGGAGACACAAACCCGTGTCCATTTCTTCTATACCTACCATCTGCTTCTATTTGTGGGCAGCACACCTCAAGTAAGTAAGTAGCTGCTTTAGGAATTCTCTCTTGTTTTCTTTAAGGAGAGGAATGCATGCTTGTAGTCATTGATGTGTCTCTCACTGTTGGTCTCCTCTTTGCAACTGCTCACTCAAATGTGTGTAGTAGTGAGAGAGGGCTGAATCCTAGTCTGTGATTTCAAAGAATAGCCACTTTCTTGCTTGTTGTTGCTCTGCAGTTAGGTCAAGGCAAACCTGCAGTTTTGTGTCACAGGCTGCTCTGTTTGAAACTGGGTATGTGGCAAGGCACCAATTCATTGTGAAGCTCCTAATGTCATAGGCTGATAGAATGGTTTGGGTTTGAAGGGACCTCAAAGATCATCTAGTTCCAACCCCCCCTGCCATGGGCAGAAACACCTTCCGCTGGACCCCATCCAACATGACCTTGAACACATCTATCCAATTTCATCCCTGTCTGTTGTCCTTTCTGCAGCTTAATCAAGAGCCCGTGTTAACATACCATGGCTCTTGCACAGATCATGCAACACGTGCCCTGTGTAGCACAGGGCTGCATCAATGTTTTGTCTTCTGGGGCTGAATAGCATTTTGGGTAAAGAGGATGCTGCTGCTCTGTTACTTTCTTGGTAGAGTTAATTGTTGATAAATAGGGATCTGATTCAACTGACAGCTTATACAGTATTGATGTGTTCCTATGAACCTGTTTCTGGTAGTGTAGAACTCCTGAGACTGCTTCAGGAACCCAGGCAGGTGCAGCTGGTTGCAGCTAATAATTCCTATAAGAGAGGTGAAGTGCAGAAAAAATACACTCTATAGCAAAGAAGGAAATGCAAATTCCCCCTGTGAAAAGGAAGACTAAAGTTCATGATGCTGGCAAGGCATTGATACACCTGTACAGTTTTGTAACATTGGAGGGCAAGCACCAGTTCAAGGTTTGTTTTTAAAGAGGAAGGATATAATTCTTACTTTGGTTTTTGTGCTGATCACTCTTCAGGATGAGGAACAGACTTTATCTGTCTAAAATTCTTAGTGAACATCACAAAGATCATCTGCTGTATGTTGTGGCTGATCAGGTAGCATTGGCTGCTAACAAATCTAAAATATTAAAGCAGATGGATCAAACACAAGTCATTATAGTTGTATATAGCAAAGATGGGCACATTTTTTTCTTATTTGTTTCCCATTGTTTTTTTCTCATTTAAATAAAGCACTTAGCTTTTTCCTTGTTGTGTGAATTATGCTTATAGTTTTTAAAATCATTTTTGTATGCTTAAAAAAAAAAAGGCAGCGTATTTCTTTTACAGCTGGTAAATTGTTTCTTGTGCTTCTTACTCTTGTTTGGAGAAGAGGAGGTCCAAAGAAGTTCAGTACTCCTTCCGTCCTTTATTACTGCTGTTTGTCTTCTTAAAATAAACAAACACAAAACCTTTCTACCATGTGACCATGTAGAAAAGAAGTGTCTCACATTTTCAGTTAAACACGTATTTAGAATTCATTATCAATATGAACAACACAACTAGCTGTTGTAAGCAGCTGTAAGCCACAGCCTCCTTTCCCTGATTCCTGCTTTCTATACTTGGTGCTCCGTGTGTGTGTGTGTTGAAATTGTTTTCTCCACTCTCTCCTCACTGGGCTTATTTTCACTCTTTACTGGCAAAGGAACTCTTATTATTGAAACAGAAAAACCTTTCAGGTGCTGTTTACAATTTATTTTAGAGACTAAGTTAATCTTTTGCTGTTTTGACATTCCAGCTTTGGTTTGAGCAACTGCCATCTGCTCTGGGCTTTTCCTCAAAAAAAGGAGCTCACTTCCCACATGTTTTTAACGAGCCCTTTAGTCTCCTGCCTTAGTACCTAAGACTTGGGTGACCTGGCAAAGCAAAGCTTTGGGGGTGTGTGTCCTGTCTGACTTTCTGTTGCGTCCAGAATACGTGCAGCCTGTCACTTGGTGTTCTGAATTGTGCTATGTTGAGGTGTTGGGTGCTATGTTTGCTGTTGAAATAGCACAGCATGACCATGTGTCATCGGTACAAAATGTGGGGTGAACTTTATGGTGTACGTAGGAAGCAATAGGTGTGGTCGTGAAATATATACTGCTCCTACAGATCTCTGTAGATTCAATTCCTTTTGACAAGTTCGATAGGGATTGAATAGGTGCAGTTGAAATATGGGGTCCTGGCAGGATACATTTTAGTGATTTTATATACTTGGTTTTAGTTATAAATGGTGTTCAAAAATACAGGCATTGAGGTTTTTCAATACAGGTTGGAAAATGTAACCCTCCCAGTAGCATTCAGGTTGCTAGAAATTCTCACTGTTCTATGTTCTGCTTTGTAAATTTGGATATTTTTTGTTTTTGTTTTTTTTTTTTTTCAAGTTACATGCTTTAAAAATTACAATAAGTAGTCAAGTATACCTTTAAAAAGTCCTTATCACTTATGGTATGACAGAACAATAAATTTGACCTTGGTACTGGGGGCTTTGAAAAGATTGCAGTAAATGTCTGGATGTTTACCTTGTAAAACTGCCTTCTCTGCTTTGAAATATTCAGTGATTTAGTGTTTTGTTGATAGTAAATTCATGTTGCTTCGGTTAAACTGCTGGGAGTAGCCATACTGTGATCTTCTTCTTCCCTTCTACAGTGGTATTCACTGTTGTAAAATGCTAATGCAATGGCTAAGTGTTGCACAGAAACAAGGTAACCATTTACTTCATAAAGAAAATAATTCTTGGTCAATGCCCTCGGAAAACTCAACAAGGAATGTCACACAGTACTTCACTCCTGAAGAAAATTGATACCTGTTTGCTGATATGCAAAGTGATTTGTCATTCAGGGAAGGGGTAAAGCAGCATCTCGAGTGTAAGCAATGCCTGACTGTGTCTTGAAGCATTTTTTTTTAAGGTGGAGGTCTGAAAGAATGTGGTATTAACTATGAGAGAACGTGTTGTTTGCTGTTTGACGATTGTAATGGTCTCAATTGTTGTTTGTCAAAGTAGGTGGCAGGGTGTGCAACACTGATAAACCATAGTCTGTTTGGCCTGTGAGCGTTTATGGCTTATCATCATTAAAGGGCCTCATAAAAGAAGATCTTTGTTAGGAATTTAAAGCACTGATATCACCTATACTTTGCAGAACTTCAGAATCTGATTGCTCTGAGATGATAAAAGTAGGATTATCACAACAGTCCTGGGCTTCAAATAAAACCTGTTTTATTTTGCTAATAGAGTCCAGCATGGGTTGATTTTAACTGTGAGAACACAATCCTAAGGATTTGCTTTATAAGTGTTAGGATTTTGTACCAGAAGTCATGGTGTTGATTCTAACTGCTTTCAGCATGTAGTTAAAGCTTAGGGACAATGTGTACAGTTGCAAGCATATCCAGTAGTAGAAGACTTAAATTTTTTTGAGTTTTGTGTCAAAAGACTTGGCTTAAATCTGATTTGGATTTTTTGTTTTGTTTTGTTGTTTGTTTGTTTGGTTTGGTTTTTTGTGTGTGGTTTTTTTTCTTTTTTTTTTTGCGGATTATATGTATAAATCAAACTGAAAATAGTGAAGAATCTTTTGTTTTGAGTACTGGTCTAAAATAAAATTATTTTTCTATACTAAATTTCACTCTGAATTGTCATAACCAATGAAAACAGGCACGACTGTCCCTAGTTTTAGAGATTGGGAGAAGGAGTCATTGAAGTATGAATTAGTGAGAGTCCACAGTGAATGTAATTAAGGCGAAGAATGAGACACGTCCCTCTTGAGAATTATTTTTTTTTTTAATGGAAGATAACCTGTTTCACAGATGATGTGTGCAAGTGGGTCTGGGACATCTCCAAGGTGGTCAAGGCAAAGTCCTGAAAGTGATGGCTGTACTTTTGTTGAGCTGTGCCCATGGCATGTGTGACACTTGCTGTGGTTTCAGGAGCAGCTTCTGTTTGTTCAGTTCCACACCTATGGATAGCTGTGGATTATTGAAGATGTCATACTCAGGAGAGGAAGAAAACCCATCTCTCCTGTCAGAATATTTATAGCTGCCCTATTACTTGTGGTTATGTCTGTGCTATATAAATTATTACAACATTACGTATTCATATGCCATTTACTACTCAAATGCTAATAAGACAAAAACAAAATTAAAGCATGGTAAATATCCCATTTTATTTTTTTAAATCTTTGATATTGATATTTTTTGGAAATACAGAAAATGCTTTTAATTATATTTTAACAAGCAGTTATGAAGAAATATTTCTCCTGTTGGATCCTAAATGACTAAAAATTGCCTACTTTAGTTTTATTCATTATCTCTGTTATTGACATATATGAACCTGTATTTGACATATGTGGATATTATTTGATGTTTTCAAACCATGTTCATTCTTGTTCAGAAAGCTAATGTCTCTCTGGTAAGCTCTGCCTTTTTTTCTCCCTTTCCCAATGGTAAATGGTTGGATTAAAGTGCTTATCAATGCATTATTGAGTAATACAAAAGGCCTGAGTCTAAAGTAACTTATGACACCTTGTTCATCCTGTGTCTTGATGTATTCCAGTAACAAAAACTCTTTCCAGAATACATGGAACACTTTGTACTCTGATCTTGTGAAGGACAGAGAAGAGATTATGGCTGGTCCATCTATCTGTAATCATACTGTCTTTGGCTCAGTCATTTTCGTAATGAGAGTTGAAAATCATGGTGGTTTTAATTTTGATTTTTAAGGTTCTCTTACCAAACTGAACTTTGAGGACTGTTTTATGTTGTATATCCTTCACTGCTTGCAGTGGAGGAAACACAGCTGTTAATTTGATAAGATTACCCACCATTGCTCTTTTCTCACACAACTAAATTGCCTGAGAGGACAGCAAAAAAAGGGTGCCACAGGATGGGAGAAATGAAATGGGAGTTTTATGCGGAATCAGGTCGGGTTCAGCAGCTGAATATTTGTGCAGTCCAGAGATTTGGGGTTTGAGAATCCCTTTGTGCTCTGTGATTACTGTCACAGGGCAGTGACTCACAGATGTAAATGTCAGGCCACACCTATATTGTCACCTGTCATCTTTGGTCCTGCTGGGGAGTTGGGTCAGAGTGCCAGGCTCTTTGACTGAAAAAGAGGGCTGTAGCGAGGGGAACTGAGGGATCCTTCCAAGTACCTGCTCCCCTTTTCCCTGGAGAGAAGGTGGCAAGCAGGGCAGGAACTTCTCACCATCTGGAATCAGCCCGTGGGAAATTAGTGGAGCCACAGTTAACTAAAAAGCAGTATTACTCCACTGTTCTGGCATTAGCCCTCTTAATTGCATTACATTTTTTAATTTTTTTTTTTTTAATTTTTTTCTCCCCAAACTAAGGTCCTGCCTTTTGACCAGTTTTACTTCTCAGTTCATTTGCTAGAAGCAGTAATTTCATCCTTTGGATGTCAGTGTCCTTCTCTTTATTCATGTTTGACCTTCAGAATTAGTCATCTAATGAAGGAGTGGGTTGACCCACGTAGCCTGTGTTTGACCAAATTGCTAACAAATAATTTTGTGAATATAATGGTGCTAAAGAAGTCCCCTTGAAGTCCTAGTGCTTGCAGAAGCAGCAGTAAGTTTTTTCCCCTCCAGTGTTCAACCAACCTCAGGAATGAGCACTGTGATTCAGCGTAAGTGGCTTTTTGCTCAAACTCTTTATAATCAGAACCTGGTTCAAACTGCTCTTGAAAGTCTCCCTTTCCTATTTGTTTCACAGTCTCCTTGACATGATTTGTAGTGTTTTTAGTATTGATATAACATTTCAAAAGATATTGCTGTAGAAGGATGTCTTCAGGACATCCTGTATTGGCATCTGGATAATATTGTTGAAGTTTGAATTTTGAGTTAAAACCTCAGTGGTGCTGAAGTTTGGTATTTTAATAGAAATGAAGTTGATAGTAGTAGGACATGTTTTAAAGATACAAACTGTGCTTTCCACTTCAGGTTAAACCTTACTGTAGCTTATTGTAACCTTAATTTTTGCTTAAAAATTTCTTTTAACATTTTATTTTACAATATTTATGTTAAATAGTTTAGAGGATTAATATTTTGCCATCTCAGTAAAACTATTAAATTGCAAAAAACTCTACTTGATGTTCTTGAGAGGATTTTTAGAATTTTTCTATGTATTTTTAAAATGCCCTCAGTCTGTAAGTGCTCTGTGCAGTGCATTTTGAGTCACATTAAAGGACTCCCAGGTGCAACTTCCCTGCCTCTGAGTGCCTTTTAACATAAATTCAGGGTACTGGTTGTGCATAGGCTGCAGGAGCAGTAATGGTGAGCAGTGATGACTCTACTTCAGATGAAGCACTGATGGCTGCCCTACTTTTGGATTTATTCCATCCCTCAATTCCACTCTCCACAGCACCCAGCCTCCCTCTCCTCCTTGCCTGAAAAAGACTCCTCTGTGTTTTAAAAATGTTGTGTATTTTCTTCAGTGCAAAGGAGGAATACTACTTGGAGTTCATCAGACTTTTTGTGGCAGTGTTTGTAATTATTTTGCTTTAGGAAGAGGACTTTGATTATTGTGTGTTTATTTATCCTGCGCTGTTAAAGCCAAGTTCTGAACGTGAGCTAAGTGGACACTTTCAAGTAGCTGAATAATAACTGGGGGGACCGGAACATGTGGGAAAACCACACTCTTTTCTCTTTTTTCTCTTTTTTTTTTCTTTCTTTCTGAAAGCTTATTTTTTCCCTTCTTGTTACCACGCTTTGTGCCCTGGGATTTACATTGATGTTTGGCATTGAAGAGTGCTTGTATGCTTGTATCAAACTCATCCAGTCTGAATTCCTTTCAATACATAATTAAAGAGAGTGAAACAGGAAAAGCTAGATTTAACAGTTTGATCTCTTTATTTTTCTTTTTCAATCACAAAACACTGAGAAAGAAAGGCTTGGAACAATGCAGCTATGAATCTGAGAGATTAGTACGCTCTGAAGATGCTTTGGAATGGGTATACAGTACAGATGCCAGTCCTTGCTTTGCTTCCTCATTACAAGCACTTCTGTTTCAAACCTCTTTTGTTTATAAGGATTCTGAAAGCAGTCCTAGAGTTGAAATGCACAAGGCACTAGGATTCACCAGAATAACAGTCAGTGTTTAGATATTCACCAGGAACAAATCAGGCACCATTTTATCATCTTAGTGTGCCTTTATAGTTATCAGGCTTCTGTCACTATTATTTAACTGCTACTACCAGTTAAGTGTTACTGCTAGTTAAGAGATACTTTCTGAAGTATCTCACTGTGCTATGGTTTCTGATTTATTTTTACTTAAGTATAACCCCTGATAACTTTGCAATACACAGATTATTTTACAGTCTCCCACGTGGATTTTTGCAGAGATTCATGGGTTTAACAGCCACCTAAAACTGAGTGTGAGTATAGTACACTGAAGCTGGTGCTGTCATCCCACTGTTCCTGCTTAGACCTTAAAGATTCTGCTCAGTCAAAGGTGTCAGTGGTTTCAGCTCTGCCATCTGCCTGCATGAGTTTTTCAGGTAACTTGCATGTATCTCAAACCATATAGTTAGTAAGTCACAATATATAAAATATCAAGAGTACAGAGCATTGGCTGGAGTCTTAAGCTACAAGTTGATATAAAAGGAGAAAATCAATGGCACAGGGGTCATTTGGTGATTCACCTGACTAATTAATTGAGTTTAGAGACAAATCCTTTATGATGGTCCTTGTAATGTTCTGGCTTAGCAGAGTTGGCTTGTACTGAAATAGAGGAGGGGTGAATAAGGGATGCAAAGCAATAAAATGAAACTCTGCCTGTTCCCCATGAGCCAGCACTCTCAGCTGGGTCCAGGTTGGGCTCTTTCTTGTGGTGCTTATAAACCCACCTTTGTTGTCCTTCAGTTTTTCAGTTCTACTCATAATTGAAGGAGAGCGAGAGTAGTGGAAACCACGCTAAAGAAGAAAGCACAGGACTACAGCCATAATGAAGAGCACTGAGGAAGTCTGGCTTGTAGCAGCCTCTCTAGGAGTAGGATTGAGTAGAGAGTCTTATGAATAAGTTTTTGACCTTAATCATTTCTTTTTAATGTAGAACGCTGTACTGGTTTTCCAGTCACCCATTCTCTTCTCAGGATAAGAAGGGTATGCAAATTTAAGTTGCAATGAAAGAGGCCTGCAGAAACAAAACTGAAAGCACCCTTTCTTCTTCCATTTCTTTTTCCTTTTTTTTTTTTTTTTTTCTTTGCTTGTAAAAAGAAACTGAAGATCTGTCTCTGCTTCAGGAGAGACCTCCTTTCAATACTGTATCAAAGTGCAGAGACTGTTAATCACTTAAGCATTTTCAATTGGAAGGAAAAAATCAGTCCAGTTATTCACTTCTATGATCAGCCAAGGCCATAACTCTGAGAACTGCAAGGGGCTATTTTGTTTCTGTTTTTATCCAAATCAGGAGAGAGGGAAAAATGTTATAAGTTAGTGACAGTTTTAATGCACAGTTGTGAATACTTTAGTAACCATCATGTCCTGTAAATCCCAAACACCTGTCCAAACATCAGGGTTAGCTTAGAAAAAATATTGATATTTATTTTGCTACCTGGGTTGTTAGTGTCTACTAAAATCTCTGTTTGCAGCTGAGCTTAAATGTGTTTTAATTCTGTTTGTACTAACAAATGCTTGAAAAATCTAGAACTATCACGCTGCTTATGAATTAGAACACATAGCTTTTTTAACTTTGTAAACAGTAGTACAAATGAGAACACTGTTGCAGATCAGTGGATGTTTTAAATGGAGAAACTGCCCATCCAGAGCCAAAGCTCATTGAGAATCTGTTCGAAGTGATGTAGGGTGAGAGGGACTGTGTATATTCAGCAATCATTTCTCCAAACCAGTTGCTTTTGCAAAAGGAATTCAGTTTCAAATCCTTATGCTGAAAAGTTTTCCTGTTTCAAGACTGAAAATTCTATCATGAAACCTTTAAACAACCAAATGCTTGTTTTTTGTTTGGTTTCTTGGTTTGGTTTGCGTTGGTTTTTTTTGACCAGAGGGACAGCAGAAGCTTTAGTGTTGATGCCCATGAACAGAAGGTCTTGCACAGTTTGCACATGAGCCATCTAGTCTTTATGTCCATCCTCTCCCTGTCCTTGACGAGGGTTCTGTGCCTGCTGGGGAAGTGACTGCTCCTTGCTTGGTTCCTAGACAGATGGTGGGCTAGCTGAACTTCAGGAAAAGAGATGGTTTTCATCAACTTCTCCACATGCCCCGTTCTCTAGGAAGGGTAGGAAAGTACCCAGATTCTTACTGAATAACTGAGTAGCAAAGGGCGAAGGTTCTGAGTTGCTTTAGCACACAGCCCCGTGAAGCTTTATGCACAGCCATTTTAGAAGGCAAAAATAAACTGAGGATTGGAAATGTAGGTGACAGAACAAATTTTAAAGTCCAGAGAGGTGGAATTGTAGGGATACTTACTGCATGTGGAGCACCTTGCTTCATTGCCTGATTCTCCATGGCAAGTGAGCAGTTGAAGAAGTGGAGAGAAAGGTGATAGAGGGAGCTGCTTAGGGGAGTGGTACAGAAGATGTTGGCCAGGAGGAAGAATGAGGTTTGAAAACAGACGTGCTGATGTCCCTAATGTTTTTTAACATGCCGGCTCAGCTGTGTGCAAGGTTTATATGATGACTTGGGTTTCTTGATCTGTGTTTTTTATGTAAGCTCTTTGGTAGAAAGTGGTTTGACACAGTGATGCAATTGCACTCTGGTAGGCACCTGTCCAATAAGAATCCATCTGCTCCTGCCGTGTGTGGTGTTTGGTTGCAGAGTTGAAGGCAGGTCCCCTCTGTTGCATTTACCAAAACAGTGTGTGTAGCAACAGGGTGAGATACCTAACCAGCACAAGCAGCAATACAGTGATGCCCAGGGATTGCTGCTTTTAGGACTAGACCAAAAAAATCTCCATATGCTGCTGTGTGGACAAACAGGCTCATGTGAAAGATCTTTGATGTATTTCTTCATTTTACCGTATGCATGTGATCCATGCAAACATAGGAGCTGCTTGTAGGTAACAACTGTAGGTTGGTTTAGTAGGCAAAGAAATGCCAACCCTTAGTGGGTTATGCTCATCAAACCCAAACAGTTCATGAATTTGAGGGAAAATCCACTTAAATTCTCTGAAAGTTTTCCTCTGTCTTCCACTTGAGTCATAGTAACTGGCAAAAAAAAAATTACATCTCAGTGATTCCTCATAAAGCAAGAGAGCACTGTATGACACTACTGGAATGTCAGGGATGCAAAAGGACATCTTCCCAGTACCAGCTTGACACTTGCCTGCTGACTGAGGGCACGTGCTTGCAAAGTCTAACATGAGACAGAGTAAAGCTTGGAGGAGAGACCTTCTACCTGCTGTGGTGGAAGATGTGCTGCACTTCCTGATTCAGGAGGTGTAAAAGAAACCAGATGTAAAATGTTTCAGAAAGGTAAGGTGTGACAGCCTGTGGCAGAGCTGCAGTTGGTGTGAGGCCTCAGAGGGACCATGGATAATCCCAAAGCTGCTTTGGGAGGGATGGACAGAAGTGGTTTTCTTGCTCTTTGAAATAGTGGAATAATGAATGATACATTTTGCTTTCATGGCAGTTTCTCATCAAAATATGAATTTTTTTTTTTTTTTAAACCCAAATATCATGGTATGAATATCATGAAAATAAGTTGCTATAGCTGTTTTTAGTGTGCAGATTCTTGGAGTATATATATCTATATGTGTGAATTTCACAGGTAGTGCTCTTATGTATTGGCAGAGGGGGGTTTAAACACAGAATTTCTCCTGTACCGAAGTGATGCATCCCAGACCTGCGGTTGGATCGAGATGTGCTGTAAGCCTGCAGTTTTACCACCTGCCTTTTAGTGCCTTCTCTGAGATACAACCTCACAATGCACATCTTTGAGCAGTTCAAAGAGCTGCCGGTGTTTTCAGGGTAAAGAAGGGACACAGCAGTAGGAACAATTAGATGAATGAAAGTGAAGAGGTGGGAGAAGCCCTCCCTCCTCTCCCCAGAGCTACTCTGGCTTGCAGGTGAGCACTGGCAGGATTCAGTCCTGGCCCAGAGACAGATCTTATGAGCCTCAGGGTGCAATGGCTATGGAGCTCCTGAACTGACAGCTGTGCTGATGTTCACCTGATAAGGACCCAGCCTTTTATGCCAGGTTAACTTGAACAGTATTTATTTCTTGCAGAAGCTTGGCGCAACTACAAGGCCTGGCAGTTTGAGTCAAAAAAAGCCAGGAATTTCTGAGAAGTTGATTGAGTTTATTTTTTTGTGTGCCAAAAACTCTATTTAAAGTGTCAGACCTAAAGATGCAACAAAAAAAGAGAATAAGCTCCCTTGATCTTCTTTGGCAGCATTTGCAGACTCTTTGAATGTAAGGAAAATATTTTGTTGGTGTCAACCATCCTCTTAAATCTGGAAAGCTCTGACTATCAGTAACAACATGAAACTTTTAGTGGATTTGTTTCTGTTCTCTGCCCTAAGTTTTTGTCTTGTTCTTCCGTGTCATGAAATGAAAGGTCTCTGACGTCACACCAGCACATACATAGTTACTGGCACAAATGGAGTGGTTTAGTAATGCTTTTTTAGAAGTGCTATCACCTACTAATTCAGTCTCTATGTCTGTTCATTAAGATAAACAGTTTATTGGAGTCTTAACTACTTAATTAACGCTTTTCTTTTAAGGAAAAGAATATGGAAACAAGAAAACCAATATGGTAGAACTTTGTAGCTAAAAGTGAAAAATACCGCTCGACTTCTTTGTAAGAAATTTCAGGCTTGATATAATTACTTTTGTGGGGAGTTTCTGAAAAAAATGGCAGTGTGGCACAATAGCGTCTTATATCATGCTTACTGAGTAGCTGAGAAATATCAAGCACTTCCAGATGGAAATGTGATGAATGCTGTATTTGATCTAAGGGAAATAGTTAGCTTTCAGGAGCTTCAAGTCAGATAATGGTAGGAAAATAAAGGTGATGTATTTTGTCTATGAGTTTTGGGAGGCTCTGGAAGCAGGTCTTCTTATTTTCCTATCTGTTCCTTCTTTCAGAAGTTTCCTTATCTCTCTGACTTTGAGGTTCCAAAGAGCAGACACTATTACTGTTTATTTATTCTAAGTATTGCAAAAATACACTCAGAAATATTTTAAACTCTCACTTTCAAGGATGTGTTTCCTAATAGTTTCTAAAATGTGGTAGTTTGCCAATTTGAATGCTGAGAACTTGCATTATTTGCTTCTTTTCTATTACTTACCAACCAGTCCTGTAAAACAAAATGTACTTATATTCTGGTAGTATCATAAAATAGTTTTTTTCTAGCCTATATATTTCCTTGAAATGATAAGCCAGTTTTTATCCATCTCTGTAGATTGTATTTTATTTTACACCTGCAGCCTACACTCATTGAACTTTGGCTGTGAAAACTCTTTGTTAAACCTTTTACATCAATGCACTTACTGATTTTCTGGTCTCATTTCCCCCCCTTCAGCATTGCTTGGATCTGTAGCATTCTATAAAGAATGCAGCTCTTGAATCTGGAAGGTGCTTGTTTAAAAGTAGCTTTATGAGGCTGGAATTTCTGTTTGGCCCTGGGTTAAGCATTTCCCAGTCTCGTAGGCTGATCTCCCTTCCTGAGCATTTTTGCATCATAAAGTTTGTGCAGAGTGAAGTGGGCTCTGATATTGTCTCTGTATCCCATTACCTCTTATTGAGTGGTGTGGCAAGAACTGTCCGGATATGTAATTGAAAATTAATGAAGAACTTGCCTTTATATAGAAGACAATAGTACTCAGTTTGCTGCACAACAGTAGCAATGATATCCTGTTTCAAACAAGCATGAAAGGAGTAGAACCTTTTTTATCTCACTAGTCAGCAGCAATCACTCCTGACTGCTCACCAGCAGCAGGTCTGCTGAGTGCAAAGATGCCATTTTTATATTGCTGTTTATCAGACCAGAACTACTACCTTTTGAAGCATTTATTTTATTTATTTTGGAGACTGCTACTGTTGCAGCAGAAAAAAAATATTTGAGCAGAATCAGCACTTAGGAAAAGTGCTTCAAGCATACTTTTAGAAGTTTCTTCCTTTATTTTCTCTGTTATTTCAATATTTATCAAATAGCTTTAAGGAAACTTTGTGTTTAAGTCACCTTTGTGCTACCCTAGAGCTGTTGATAAAGTACTTGTGGTAAAATGCCCATCAGCCTGCATGGAAGTGAAGGAGTGTAGCACTAGACTGGCACAGGGTTTTCAGGTACTTCATTTATTCCTCACTTTGCCATTTTTTTGTGCATGTAAATTTGCTTGACTTTGTCAATTAGCCAGTGGGCAGAGGTACAGGAATGCTGTTACTGTACTGTTTGCAAGCACATGAGAAGATGCAACTTCAGTGTAAACCAGTAATGAGTTATAATAGAAAGAGGAAATAGAGGGAATTAATGATATGTTTTATCTGGATGCTGCAAGAGGTTTAGGATTTGAGGTTAATTGTTGAAAAGAAAAATTGTTTCCAGTTCTAAATATATGATGTTTTAACATGGGGATAGCTGTGGAGGCAGAGAGAGGGTGAAATTAGGTTCAAGAGTAATAAGGTGAGCAAAGGTTGGGCATAGGTTGATGCAGAGGTTCCTAGGAGGCAGCTGCAGCCATGCTGACACTGGGCTTGCAGTCCCCAGGGCAACTATTCCTTTATGCTGTTTAATATATACTCTGTGGCTCCTGGACCAGCTGCTTATCTTGACTTAGAACATACCCTAAGTCCAGAGAGCATGTGTGGCGTACAGTAAACTTCTGTCTAAAATTAAGATTATTTCTCTCAACAGTAAAACAGTCAACGTAAAGTTGTTTGTTTGTCTGTAGAAACAAAATAAAAATACTGACACCTGACCAAAGTTTGTAAGTCACCACTCCAGGGGATGGGGATGCTTCTGAACTGACTTCCATGCTGTTGACAGTTTTTACTTATTCATGGAGGAGACCAAGAGTCTTGGAAAGAGCAAAAATACAAATAAATCGAATTGTAAAGGTGCAAAAATGCGAAGTGGTTTATGTCAGTTGGCAATAGACGGGGCAAAGAGAGGGGTATGTGAAGTTAAAGGCAAGCCCCCCCACCATCCCTTCCTCCACTGCTTCTCTTTTGTGAGTTGGTTGGTTGGCTGGTTTGGTTGGTTTTGGTAGTTTGATGTTTTTGAGATTGTTCATTCTATTGCCTCCTTGGCTTGCAAGAAAGGATTGTTGGGGGGGGAGTGGGTGGGCCCAAATAGTTGTTCTTGGAACTCCTGCATCTTCTTTTAAGTTCCAAGACTTAAATGTTTTTAATGAAGTTGGCTTTGCCTCCAAAATATGAATTTGTTACTTGAAATCAAATAGTTAATCAGTGTTTTTAAAGACTCTTTTCTCATCTACTTTGACTTTCTCCCACCACCAAGGTCATTCAGCTGTACTACAGCGAGGAAGTGTGGAAGGAAAAATATTTTCAGTTTGCCAGGAACTTCTACAACCACAAGGGATTTTGAGCAGTGGGTCATGTTGAGCTCTGTGATTTGTTAACATACCTGGAATTTGTTCAGAATGTTCTTGTTGCTGCCGTTGCTGGTGGTTCAGCAGTTATTCAATTTTCCAGTATGGTCAAAGTGTGAACAGCAAAATTTGTTCCTCTCTTTTGGACGTACCTTCTAATATAGACTGCTTTCAACACTGTCCAGAGTGACCATTTTCAAGCTTGTTAACTTAAGAGGGTTTGTTTCTGTATGTGGGAACCATGACAAACTATAGTGTAGAATGGTCAAACTGTTAAATAATGTACAGCCTGTTGCACTTGGCATAGCTCCTTGTTGTAGCCTCGATGTCAAGACCAAGGAGACAAATCCGAACATATCGGGGCATATTGAGGTGCTACAGTTCTTACTTAAATATGTGTATCTGTGTGCATGTGTATATGAATTATGCTAATCCCAAGCAATTATATTAATTTACAGTTTGACAGATAGTCTGTGCTGGATAGTAAATGTTCATTCTCTGCTCTGTGCTTGAGGACGGAGCTTGTTGTAACTCAATCGCTTTTCTCCCCCCGGCCCCGCAGTGAGGCCTCGGCTAAGGGGGTGTATAAACAGCTGCAGCAAGGCTGTCCTGAGCACGGATGTGTCTTCATGCAGTGAGATCTCTGGGTCACCAGGTGTCCGGGTTTCAGCTGGGATAGAGCTCATTTTCTTACTAGGAGCTGTGACAGTGCTGTGTTTTGGATTTAGGCTGAGAATAATGTTGATAACACAGTGATGTTTTGGCTGTTGCTAAGTAGTGCTTACCCTGACTCAAGGACTTTTCAGTGTCTCGTGCTCTGCCACTGAGGAGAGGCATGAGAAGCCTCTCCTTCTTATGGCCAGGACAGCTGACCCAAACTGACCAAAGGGATATTCCATACAACAGAACGTCATGCCCAGTATATAAACTGTGGGTAGTTGGCTGGGAGGTGCCAATGGCTGCGCCAGGACGGGCTAAGCATCTGTCAGCAGTTGGTGAGCAATTGCATTGTGCATCACTTATCTTTCTTGAGTTTCATTTCTCTGTCTCTCTCCTTTCCCTTACAATATTTATTTTTCTTGTTGTTGTTATTAGTAGTACGATATTGTACTTTGTTTTGTTTATTAAACTGTTCTTATCTCAATCCATGAGTCTTACTCTTTTTTTCTGGTTGTCCTCCCCATCCCACCAGGGGGCAGGGAGGGAGAGAGTGAGCAGTTCTGTGGTACTTAGTTGCTGGCTGGAGTTAAACTGTGACACTGGGGACCATGGAAGCCGTACTAAATGGGTTTTAAGGAACCATGTGTTAGCCAGCTAAGCTGTGCTTCCTTGCCCCAGAGAAATGCTCTGTTGACTTTGACCTGCAGTCCTCCCCCCACCATGTGATCCACCTTCCTCCTCCTCCTCCTTAACCTGGTTGTCTCAACACCAAGTTTCTTAAAATGCTGCTGAACTGCATTTGAGTCACAGGTTGGCAGCTGTGCTGCTCTTGCAAAGACTTTTACTTCTATTCTTGATCCTATTCAGATGTAACAGGACATAAGCAGGGGACCAAAATAAGAGAGTTTATTTTACTTGTGGTCGGGAGCTGTTTATTGATCACTTGATGAATTTCTGGTGGCTTGAAGAGTCACTGTACAGATTATTGTACATGATTCATAGATCATATCTCTGTCTAACTTAGGCTTGTTTTCATCAGGAAGTTGGCACTAAATGACCCCCAGAGATCTCTCCCAACCTAAATTATTTTGCAATTTATACGGTGATTTAAACATAGTACGGATAAGGAACAGACACTGCAGTAAAAGAACTGTTGAGCATAGCTCACAATTTGGAAACAGTAGGTGATTCATAGGCTAAAAGATAGAAGAGAGTTAAGCATGTATCTGTCTTTTGCATCTCAATATATTTGCATAGGCTGCTATTCAAAGGGTTTTGATAAACCACTATTTATTGATAGGTTATAGAAATAAAGGTCTGGTATATACTTATTGTGAATGTTGTATAAAATTCTTATTCTTAACTCTCCTTAAAAGTATCCACAAAAGGTTTACTACTAAGGCAACACAAGTATGTTTGTGGCAGGGGAATAAGCTTGTAAAAGGAGTAACTTTTAGCTTTTTTTGCCTTTGATAAGTCATAAACACACTTTTATCCATTTATGTCCATTTAAAAATAACTCAATAACAACAGGGTGTTGTCCACCAGAATAAAACTTTCTACAATAGCAGATTGTATTAGTGATACATTTATGTATATTCATTTTGCAGCTGACTTCTTATGTTACTGAATCATTGAACTTCCATTCCTCCTGTAACTAAGCATTTGTTTTGCTACTGCTGATATTCACAAAATATAAACACCAGAGCTTGTCTATAATTATATGTGCCCTCCTAATAAGTTTACACTGCAAATGGTGATTTATACTCCAATGTACATTTATTACTAGTGCATAATGGGGCATTTTTTTTCCTTGAAGTAGAAGAATCATCATATGCTTTTGGAACTTGAACAATAAATATCTTAAATGGTGCCAATACCTTCTTGGGAGTCAGATCAACACAGGAATTAATGCATGTTTTATACCTTGTGATATTCAATCTTAGTTACCTGAAGCTACCTTTATTTTCAGAAGGCAGGTACTAAAAATTGTATTCTTTTGACTTATATACTTTATAACTATATTACAAAGTTACCGCCTTCTAAATCACACGAGTCCTTTTTCTGGGTAGTCTTTGCAAGTTATTCAAGGCACCGTCATCCTTGTGAGTTTGTGAGGGTGTTGAGGGTGTTGGCCCTGGTGACGTGGGCTCTTCAGGTAAGCCGTGACATAGAGAGTCCAGACACGGCCCTGAACCATGCCCTAATTAGCACTATGTTCATCATCATTCTCAGGATTTTTTTTTTTTTTTTTGGGGGGGGGACATTGGAGTAATCTGTTCCTGTGTGGAGAGGGAGATGCTTTCAGGGCCACGATGGTTGCTGCTGTAAAGATGCAAATGAAGAGGTACTTCGCGTGACACCTAGTCCAACTACCAGTTTTGGATTCCCTTGTCTCAGGGAATTGTGGCATACAGGTCCTTCTGCACTATGGGGTGCACCCTTCAGCTGTGGGCAAGCCAAATCATGTCAATTCTTCTTTTTCTGGTACCTATCCCCACTTTTTAAGGAGATTTATTTACCCTCTGTCATTTTTACACTCGTGAAGTCTGTCCCATGGTGTTATTTAAGGGTAGGTATCTCTGCTTACTCGCCTTATAGCTCTTACTGAGTGCTGGTGGTTGCAGCATAAAAATAGAAAACAGTGACTTATGTTCATTCTTGGTAATAAATGACCTTGGGACCTGGTCTGTTAAGACTGAAACTGTAAATAATTAAGCTTTACCTCTGCAGAACCCTCACTCAACCCAGGCTGGGTTTATCTGTAATTTTATAACAGTTAACTTCTAATTCCTTTCCTGGAGACTGTGGTCATGTAACGTGGTCAAAACAAAAACTAAAAGCCGTGCACACTTTTTTAATGTACATGATGCAGTAAGGGCTGTGCACTGCCAAAAACCCAAAACCTGGTGTAACTGCAGAACAGCCATGTGTTAGTTCCAACTTGGCCTACCAATTCCAAACAGAAGCAGGCTCTCAAGCTCATTGGTTCTCTATTTGTTTTGAAAGTCTGTCAAAACTATAAGTTTTGTGCTTGACTAGCCTGATACTGGCAATTGAGATATGTTTTTACTTCCAGAGAAAAGGGGGTGTGAGGGAAGCCTGGAAGGGTGCAATATTCCAGTATTAGCTGATGAAACAGAGGATTATAAATTTCTGAAAAGATTAAATATCCTTTTTATTATTATATATTTATATTTTTTTTTCTTTAAGTTTGGACCTTAAGTGCCAGTCGTCTCTCATGGTCTAGGTTTTTTAATCAGGCGAGGCTAATTAATATTTTGGACATCTAGGTAGACTGATCTGTGAACAGCAACGCTCAAATTACAGTGTGAGCTTTAATCCTGTGAGTATATTGTGGTGAAATAAATTATTGACCAAGGCATTTGGAAGCAAGTGTTAAAGATGACAAAAGTGTCCAGCTGAATGCAGTACTGCACACACAGGTATTATGTCATGTTTTTCTTCTGAGAACTATCTAGGTGCATGTGATTGCCTTGATTTTCAGGAAATAGGAATATTTTTCAAAATCAGTATTTAAAAGAGACTAATGGAAGCTGGGCAACTGACTGCTCTGTGGTTCCTTCAACCCCTTCCCCTAAAACTCCCTGAAACAGAAAAAAAAAATAAAAAAGGAAAACTAGCTTTCTTCTGGAGAAAGAATGGTTTACATCTAATGATGGTCTTTTCTCTTACCTGTTATTCTTGCAGATTCTGTGGACTTCTTTTTCTGCTTTTGTAATTTGATTTTAAGTATTGACATGTTGATCCAAATGTTTCTTCTATTAGCAATCACTTTTCAAGTGTCTGTTTCTATGTGCAACAAGATGGGGATTAAAATTTAACAGGGATTTAAAAAACAAGAAAGCAAATGAAAACTAAAGTGGAAGCAAGGTTTTCTTCTTAACCTTATTTGTATGTTTGGGAGAGAACAACACAGCTGACTCTAACTCTGTGGGATGTGGACAATATATTATATTGTAGAGATACAGTTAGTTCTCTCTAGATAATTCAAAAATACACAAAAAAATCATTATGCTGCTTACAGTTTCCGTTGTTACTCTTGTGGCCTGAAATGTATCCCAGATTCCTCAAGTTTTGTGCAATCTTTTTTTCTTCCATAAATCTGGAGCTGTGGATGTTTCCTCCCCGCTCTGCTGCACTTTACTCTTGGGGAGGGGGGGTTTCCAAATGCCATTTCTGAGTAATGAACCATCTCATGTTCAGGCCAACAGCGTGAGTCAGAAGTGAGAGATACCTTCCGTTCCTTGCCTCTACTTGGACAGGTTTGGAAATCTCTGGAAAAGCATTTGTGGTCAATCTGGCATTAGTTTTTATACCACATTTGGCTGGTTTTCTGCATCATGTATATTATCCTCTTGGATAATATCCCCTTGGAGTACACTAAAATATGAGCAAGAGAGGAACATTAGATAAGAACAACCTAATATTAGGGAAGTGCGAATTACATGAGAACTACAGTTTACATATTTCCATTTCAGAAGCAATCCAAAAGAGGATCATCTCCTCCATTGCCAGAGCTGCCTTACTGATTTATGTACTTAAGGACAACTTACAGGGATTAAACACTTGTTTATTAAACATTCAAAGCAAGTGTCATCTGCTGTAGTTCTTTGTGTTAGACATCACTACTGGAAATAAGGATGCTGTGCAATGTATGCCCAAAATTTTGAAGGAGAGCCATTGCTGCCACTGGTTTTGTGTTCCCGGAGTACTTTGATCGTCTTGTCACTTGCCAGAGTGTCTGATCAGATGTGTTAGGGCTGTAGTGCCACTTCTGCTCATGATTAAAAGGGAATTGGATGTTTAGCTTCTCTTGAGCTTCTGGGTTGCACCAAGCCTGAGCAGGAGGGGGAAGTCACACTGTCGCTGGTGCAGGTGTGAAGGGAGGTGGTTGTATAGACTGGCAAAGTGGTGCCTGAGCTTCTAGCTGACATGAAGCCATTCAGTGCCAGGGAGGGGAAACCCCTGAGCACAAAGAGAAGTAGCCATCTGCTAAGCAATCTGCTAAAACTTGACAGGAGTGAACTACACAGGAGCCCCTTGTGCTCTCCAATCGATTGGGCAGCAGGGAAAAATGTTAGGACATCTGTCGGGATTTCCCTGTTTGTAGAATGTTGGATCCCCTCTCTTACAAAAATCTATGATTTCCTAATAAATTCCTTGCAGAAACAAACAAATATTCTGGGAGCTTTCAGGAAAAGAGCAATACATACCTTCACTGGAGAAAGAGGCAGTGAGGGAGACAGGAGCAATCTTGCAGAAACAACAAGGAGTTTTGAAACTACTGGCCACAAATGCCCTTTTTTGAATCTAAAACTGTGTGAGCTTTTCCCCTGTCCCTAGATAATGAGCTCTCAGTATTTTCTCCAAATGAGAGTATGTTTTGTCAAGTCTCAAGGCTGCCAGCTGAAAACTGGCTTGTCTTTCCTTTAGCCAGGTGTGAGAATCCAAACCAACGGCCCCTCCTAAAGTACAAGATGAACTCCTGGGTGACAGGATTGCTGTGCAAGCATGGCAGGAGGGGAAGGACAGTGTGGTTGTGCTCTCAGCAGCATGTTTCCCCTGAAGAAATCTCATGTCTCATCTGCCTTTTTTTTTCTTTTGGGTGTAAGATTTTCAAGAGGTGCTGCTCCAGCAGCAAAATCAGAAAGCTTGTTACTAGGGGGATGGTCTTGTAGCAGGAAAAGAGCTGAATCTAGTGGCCTTCTCCCTTTCTGATTTCTGTAATCCTTAACCTCTCCTAATCTGATTAGACCTGTGATCTTATTCCATATTTCTAACTTTGTTTGGAGGAAATGGATGTTTATATCTCCCATTAACATCACCTGAGAGCCTAACACTGGCTGAGATGTACATATGCCTGGAAGAGCTGAGTCACAAAGCTGAATAATGGCAAAGGAAGCAAATTTTGTGGATACAGAGTTTACCTACATTTCACCTTCAGTGATCTGGAGTGCAGCTGTGCTGTTTCTCCTTTAACAAAGGGCACAAAGGTAGTGGGCTTGGCCAGCCTGACTAGATATTAATAGTGCCTACACCTTTGGCAAGGAGTACTGACCTTGTTGTGTGTGGGCAGCAAAGGATTTGTTGACCTCTCTGTTCCCACCATGCAATGCAACATCCCAATTAATGGCTTTGCTCCCACCAGCCTTCATCTGTGCCTGATGAGGGAAAACATCCCCAGAGTGGGTGATGTGGTTGGCCCATGAAGTCACTCCTGGAGGAGGTGGCTCAGTGCAATCCAGCACCAGGCCCACACACAGGAGGTGAAGGCTAAAGAACCTCTCTGCCTTGGGAGAGGCTTTACAGACCATCAGCAGCTGTCACTTGGGTATTTACCAAAACAGCTGTGTAGGGCTGAACAGAGATCTGAGCATGATTCAGGGCAGTTTGCTGCTGAAATACCAGCTTGAGCTGTGACTGAAGGTCTGCCCTCACCCATGTCCTCACTGAGAGTGGGCAGCTGAAGCCCTGGGACCATTTTGCTGTAGGGTGGGCAATGGGCATGTGGGCTGGGGAGGCTCATCTCACTCAAGGAGTTGGCTGCATCTCTCCACTTGCTTTTGAAAACGGGACAAAACGTGACAGTTTTGTCAGTGGCAGTTCAGTGACATCAGATAGGTGCTGCTGTTGCATTGCCAGCTGACAGACAGCATCCATGTGCAGCAGCAGCAGCAGCAGTAGACGTGGTTCCTCTGATGAAAACTCCATGCTGGCCTGTGGTACCGACTGCAGTCTGTGGAGGTTTCCCATTGTATAGTGACCTCTTCTTGCAATAAAACTGGGTTAGCACATTGGTGAAGTGGCATATGGATAGCTGGTGATGGGTAAAGGAAAACTGGGAGAGAACAGAAGGTTTTAAAAGTTGTTTAGAGCCTAAGGAAGTGGCTGAGGATCATGAGGCCTCTGCTCAGCAGGATTTTTGCTAACTACCAGTTTAGTTGTAGGCAGTCTTGGAAGGGCTATGTCCTTAGTTTGTAGTGAAAATTCTTAGAATGTGACTCAAGTGTGGGTAGTCTGGGGACTATCTAAGCTGTTGATGGACAAAGGTGAGGCATCTGGCAGGCTTCCTGCTGTCCTAGTAAAACGCCTTATCCCTCTGCTAGATTTTTCTTGGGCCATAACCTCAATCCATGCAAGTTGCAACTTGCTGTTTTACATTGGATTTCAAACTGACACCTACAAAGAAGCTGGGATTTTTGTCACATTTTTGCATTCTTGTAAAGGCAGAAAGAAGGCATAGCCAATTAGAGCAGTAATTGCTTCTGCCATTTCACTTAAACCTATCTGTGAATGAATTTTCAGAAAGCTTAATGCAACAGATGGGCAGCATAAATTACCATATCCATTCACAAAAAAAACCCAAAAAACAAACCTACCTGTAATTATTTTGGTCTCTCTGTTGGGGAAGGCAATATTTACAATTGCCACTGTTAGTTTTCTCAGTTGTCATCCAACTCAATGAGACAGGAGATGAAGGACAGTCACATCCTGAGTGTGGATAGCAAGCTCAGTCTCCATCTAAAAGACTGTGTACAATGTCAGGAACTATTTTTGAGTCTACAGTCGAATTATTTTTTCTCTAATAACTTTTTTTTCCCCCAGAAAGTTTGCTGTAGGTGTGCATGAAAAAAAGGAAAAGGAGGAGAAAAACACAAGGCTGAATTAAACAATATGAGGAAAGAGAAGAGGTTATGCAGAGTTCAAGAAGCAAAGGGATATGGTTTAGAAAAACACTGAGATAATGAAAGATAATATATAGATGAAGTAACTGTAATACTGTTCCCCCTGAAACTTGCCTTGTTGCTCCTGTGGGAAAATAGAAGTTGACGTGTGCTTACTTTGGATTGCCTATCTGGAAAAACACATGAGATGATACACGAGACGACATCCTTGTAGGCCTGTTGATGTGAGTGATAAGTTATAAAAGAGAGAGGAGGTAGCAGTAAGCCAACTATTCTTGATCAGACAAGACTGAGGGAAAGGATATTTTTTTAAGCCCAGTTTAACATCGATTCAACACTTTGTTGTTACCTTTTTTTACTTCTGAAATTAGGAACCTAATGTATTTTTTGGGTATGCTGTGAATAGAAGCGGTATTACAGGAGTTTAAATTGAACAGGGATTTAGATTATTTGTTGAGAAAAACTTTTTCGGAGTAAGGCTAATGAGACCCTGGGCTTCCCAGGTTTTTAACACTTTCACCAAAGGCCCAAGGAAGAGGTTAAAAGTACTGCTTTTTGGGCACAGTTGCTGCTGCCTGAAGGATGTGAGATGACATCTTTCCTTTTCAGCCCCATTTCTGTGATTTTTTTGGAAAACTTTTCTAAAAAGTTACCATTGAGTTTTTGGGGAAGCATGTATGCACAGATAATTGCTGTGATCTGAATAACTTCTCAATAACTTTGTCCAGGGTCTTTTTTTCTCTGGGTCTGCCACAAACCTGCCTAGTTTAGGCAGCAAGCATCTTGTTTAGAGTCTTGCATTGAAAGCATAGATATCTTAAGTATTTATGTCAGTATGTTTCTTATTTCTTTATATGTTTGAAACATGAATGTATTTTATCATTTTTAAATAGAGTTGAGTTCAAAACTGTAAGTGCTTAACACTTGAAACATTGTATGAAAATATCTGACAGCTCTTTTTCATAAGACATCTTCTTTAAAAGCTTTGTTTTCATTCTTTAGTCTTATTTTTCTCTTCTAGTTGCTTCTCACAGTAACATAAAGGCAAATGAAATGGGAATGGCAAATAGAAAAAAATAAGTAGAGAAAAATATTCTGCTTTTCGTGGGATTTTAGAAGTCTGGGTGCTTGCTAGAAGTGCTGGCTCTAATCCAATGTGCTTTTATTGGCATATATGAACAAATTATCCAGGGCACAGCTATTTTTCTTACTGTAGTAAAAACAGGGACGCTGAATAGAGGCTTTGTGTAGGACAAATATTTTTCCTTTGAA
The DNA here is from genome assembly GCF_003031625.1 of Empidonax traillii. NCBI lineage: Eukaryota > Metazoa > Chordata > Aves > Passeriformes > Tyrannidae > Empidonax > Empidonax traillii. The sequence goes on from NW_020955498.1 coordinate 779,569, forward strand.
ATTGGGTACAAGTTTAAAGTTTATCTAGTGTGCCTTCTGGAAAAGGGAAAAATACACTTTTCAATCTCACCAAATAGAAAATGTATTTAGGCAACTCAGAGCTCTCTAAACAGAATTTAATCATTGGTGTAGTTTTATAACATCATCTCTTAGTTGCCTAACAATGTGGGAGAAAGCTCTCTTTATACAGGCCTTTGTCCCTCAAAAATTTTCTGTGGATGCCCCTTCTGTAGCATCTTTTGCAGGGCTCTGATGTTTTCTAGCCACATGGGTGTAACCAGGAGAATAAGGGCATTATGTAAGATAGTTTTGAAGATAACATTCTTCAAGGACTGTCTCCATGGGTAATCCTTATTCCAATTGAAATAACTTGCTTTTTTGTAGTATCATTGCTGTTCAGAGTTGAGCAGCCCTTGAGGTCTGACAGTTCTGTTCAGTATCATGTATTAGAAGCATCTCCAGTGGGTATCATTTGTACAAGATCCCCATAAAGTAGTGACTCAACTTGAAAGATAAAGACCTAAGTATTTAATCATTCTTGGGTCAGTAGGAGGGTAACCATATCTTTGACAAAAAGATTGTAGATGGGTTTTTCTTAAGTAACATTAAGATCACTAGAATCACCTCTAGAACAATTCTTGAAGAGCTTGGAATTGAATGGTGGAGTCAAATTTCCCCAGCCTCATCTGTCACTCCCCCAGACAGGAAAAGATCAAAAAGCATTACCTCATATGGCCTTTTAGCTCCTTCTCTTTCTCCTTTTCACCTTCCCACCCACACTTACTTCACATACACACTTATTTCTAGTAGAAGAGCCAGTTGAAGAACAGCAAATCCATGTTCTGAAAGATTTTTGAAAGTTATCTGCCTTCAAAAGAGCTCTTCTGAAGTTTCCTGAGAGCAGGGTATCTCGGGCTCCTGACCTGGACTGAGGTTTCCATTGGGAAACTCTCTGACACCAGTTTAAAGAAAATTTTACATTGAAAATGCCTCAGCAAATGTTTTCAGTTGAATGAATGAGCAAATTGCAGTAAAGTGCATGGGTTTAGCATTTCAGAATCCCTTTCTAGTGATAGTTCATTAAATTTGTCTTGGTAACCAGCAATGACAAATTCCTGGGCAAAATTTTTTTGTGATATGTGAGAATTCAGACTCCATAATTAGAGGAAATTGAAGCCAAAACCATTTTGCACTGATTACAATTTATCTTTTATGAAAGTTTCTAATTTTATCATCTTTTATCACAGGATGCTTGCTGGAAACCTAGTATGTGATTATAAAGGCCCTAAAATTTAAAGAAGTGTAAATACTTTTCCTTCTGAAAGTCAAGCCTGAAACTTGCCAAGCCTAGGCGTTCACGTCAGAGACTACCTTTGGAAATATGAATTTGTTAATTGACTTGGGGGGGGGTGAGAAAATTACATTTATGTATTTGATCAGGTGATTTAAAACAAAACATAAAAAATGTGACATATATGTTTTCGTAATGGTAATGCAGGTAGAGGAAGGGCTTGGCCCAGATTAGTGAATGAGAAAAATGTATCTGTACAGAGAAACATAAATAAGTGAAACTACAAAATCAGAGGCATGAAATGTCAAAAGCTTAAATCTATTTTATTCCCACAGATTGTGGAATCTGTTATTGTTCAGCCTATTTTCTTCATTAAACAATTGCTGAGTTACCTAAGTGCGCTGTAAATACTGTGACAGGGTGTGACTTCAGTCAGCTGTGACCTCAGTTCAGTAAGTTCTTTTACACTTGACTCACTTTGTGCTGAATAATTGTAGTCTCAATGTGGACTAATCAGTTATGCTTAGATGTTTAAGATAGTGCCTTTTGTTTACTCACTGAATTGCAATATATTCTTTTCGGGTTATGTGCACGTTAATGCAAACAAAAATTGATGCCCAAGATTTTTTTCATGATGCAGACAAGCATCTCCAGCTGATTCTTGGATGCAGGTGAGTTACTGTGTGTCTCAAAGTGCTGAGAACTGCGTAGACCGTGGTCAAGGTCATGCATCCTGCTGCAGTCATGTACCTGTTTTTAACCTCAGGTGAGGGAAAGTTGTCCTTGAAGTTTATTGTTTTGAATTCAAGGTTCAGAAGGAAGAATCATCAGGGAAATTCTGTATGATATTAGAGTAACTGGCTATTTGACTAGGGTGCAAGCAAACATGTCACACAGGTCTTCTCATACCTCTATGTTACTCCACTATGCTGTGGACTAAGAAATGATTTTGGATTACTTGATTGGTGTCAAGGGGGTATTTCAAGTAGAAGGAAGAAAAAGAAAAAGGAACATTCTCTTGAAAAACTTTTTTTTCCGGTGCATATTTTTCGATGGCAGTGAAATAATGGTATTTTTTGACAATATTAAATTGAGCATCTCCGTTCACTTGGCACTACTGATTGGCATTCTGAGTTCTTTCTTTTAAAAGGGTTTGTAAAAGTCAGTGTCTGCTGGTGCTAGGTCTTAAAATAGCTTACAGTGCAACTTATTCTCCAGTTTTATTTAAAGCATAATTTGTTTTCTTCTGCCTTTTACTCTCTTCTGCCTTATTTTCAGAGCCTTTATGGTATTATTGTTATATCACTATGTGGACACTGTGTATCTAGGCCCCTTCTGACCATGTCTTGTACTGTTATTGAAGAATAGAAGAGATAGTAATCTGGATGGCAACCTAGATACCAACTCTCAGGAGCAGCATTTTCCCCGCATAGATTAAAGACAAACTAATTTTTGTAGGTCCCAGAGTTCGAAAGAAATAAGATCCCTGTAGCACAGGGTTAGTTTTAAAGAAAACATACAGTTTTCTGTTGTATATATCTATAAACCAGCTTCAGAGTCAAACCTCTGTGCTGAATTAGGGCATGGGTTTGACTCACAGGTATTGGCATTGTCGCTGCTTTTCACTACAGCTTCGTAACTATATGGCTTTGAGGACAAATTCTACTTCTTACGTGTTTTATGTGTGTATGACAAGTGAAAAGCTGGTCCCTTTTAGGAGACATGCTGACTAGATTTAGAATTAATTCAAATACTCTCCAGGAATCATGCATTAATTTAATATTTTCATATATACATGATGTTGCAATTACATTGAAAATATTAGGGTAATATTTTAAATTACTTCTGAAAATATAAAAACTCTAATAACTTTGCGTGCGTTAAAAAGTTGTTTGATCACCAAGACTTGTGATGGTGGTGTTTGTTTTAAGTCATGTTACCTGAAGTCTTGAGCTTTTGCCTTGTGAAGCCTTGTTTGCTGCCTTACTTGCACGTTATTTGATTTAGTCCTTCCCTAGGGAAGTTTGAAGAGTTAGTTAGCACTATTAGAGTATGTGCTCATTTGTTAAGTTTTAAAAGAAAAGCTTTAGGTTTTCTACTGAACTCTGCTGTGAGCTTATCTTTCAGTTCAGCATTGCTAATTTGCTGTGGTCTGATCAATAACATTTCAATCTTAAGTATTTGTCCACCTTCATTAAAGAGACCTTTTTCTGTTTTCACTGAACTGCACGGAAACTGCCTTGTTAATTTTATCTTTTTTTTTGCACCATATACAAAATTTGAATCTTACAGCAAGATAAAGAGTATGAACCCTTCTGATAGTATATTTTGGGTCTTTTCAGATATATCTGAATTTGCATTCAGAGCACTTTATTGGTGAAAGAGATGAAGGTTAAATTAGTGATGCTGTATCATCAAAGAATACCATCAATGGGTGGCCCACAGTGGTAAACAGCTTGGCTGTTTAAGGTGATTGGGAAGCCAGAGGATGTTACTTCTACTCAGCTTTTTTTGTGTTGTTTAATTCAAGTTTGTAACCTATTACTGACATAGAAATTTGTTCTTCTTTGGAACTAGCTGATGGACTTCAATGGGAACGTGCCTTTGTTCTGATTTATTTTTTGTGCTGCCACATTAAGAATAGGTGTCAGCTGTGTGGGACATTTGTTTATGGCTCTTTTTTTTTTTTTTTTTTTAGCAAGGGTAGAGTTGAAGTTTGGGTTGGGAGTCATCTGAGCCCACAGTAACTGCAGTTTGTGTATGTGTGTATCTGGCTACAAGGTCTACAAACCCAAAACTTAGGAAAGCAAATTTGTGAAAACAAGAATTAAATCTTACCACAATTCTATCAAACTAAATTAGAGAGGCAATTAGAGTGTCTTGTCCTTTTTTTTTATCCTCCTCCTGCGTGGTAATTTTAATGGTATGGTTAGAGTATGTCATATATTTTCAGTTCAGCTTTTGTTATGAACTCTACCACGCCAATTTCAGTAGTGTCACTGTGTCATGACACAGCTATTAACTTGCAAATAAATGTGGATAGGTGGTTTAGCCTGTTTCATTTTGTCAGCTTGCAGCAGTACACAATTTTTTAACCATGTTGGAAGTTCTTTCCTTTTTTTGGCCAGAGTGAGATGAAAACTTTATCTAAACCTAAAGACATTGTCTTGTTCATTTTTATATACTTAGTCTTATCAATTATTGAAATTTTTGCAAGTGATTCAGTGCAATAAATGGCTGAGAAGTATTTCAGCAGCTACACTCACAGCCTGTTTTCAATGTGAAGGGAAAATTATATCCAAATTTCATTACCTTTTTGACATGTGTTATCTTCAGGGAAGCATGATCATATGGCATCTGGATGGAAGCACCCTTTTCACACTGTTTCCTGCTAAATGTTCTGCTGTCTCCTTTAAACATGCACATTAGTATTATAATATTGTTTGTAAGTTTGCATTTCTAAGTAGAACTGATGGCTCGTTGGTTGTACTCTGCAAACTGACTTTCAAATTAGTGTCTGGGGTGCCCTCTTTTGAAATCTATCTTATCTATCTTATCTGAAGTATGATGTAACAAAATATAGAGGGAAGTAATGAAAAAAATTCCAAGTGTGAAAAAAGGAAATACAACTGTGGTTTCTGTGCTATGTGAGCAGAATTCACCAATGAGTGGTTACAAGGCAGGTTGGGTTTGTTTAGTTTTATTTTAAAAAAAAAAGGAAAAAAAGAAAGAGGGAAAAAAAAAGGAGAGAGAAAAAAAAAGGAAAGGAAAAGAAAAAGTAAAGGAAACACCAAAACCGCCAAAAACCCAAACCAGAACAAGTTTTTTATACACCTCTTTTCAAGTGGAGATACTGAGTGGTTGTAGCCATGCTGGAGTTTGGATTTTATGAGTAAAAATAGTGTCCTTTGCTAGCTCACTACTGTACTTGAGGTAGACTTATAAAAGATACTAATTTTATGGTACATTATAATCCCTTTTTTCTACTTCCCTCCACAAATTCCTTCTTGTGCCATAGACACCTTCCTCTTTCAACTGTTCTGTATGTACGGAGGTTGGTTGGGGATTTGGCTTGTGTTTTTTTCCTTTTCTCCTTTCTTTTTTTTCTATCAAACAAGAGACTGATCTTCCAGCTCTGGTGGTACATTCTGCAAGGTCTGCATAATGATCCTGATCTTGGTAATTAATACTCATGTTGCTTTGGATGAGGTATTTAATTCTCTAATTAAAAATAGCAGTGAGTGGTGGCTTCAATGCTTGGCATATTTATTAAAGTTCCTTTGTTGCAATAGGGATTTTAAGTCTTTGAAGCTTTTGTATCTGTAAAGCTGTTTTGTTTTCTTTCTATACAGTTAATTATAAATCATGAGCCAGACCTGAGTGAAATGAATGGAAATAGGTTGCTATGCCACAATAAGAACCTGTTTTCGAGCAAAGTCTTTATTAGTGTGTCAATAATAAGAGTTAACTCTATGAACACGATCTGTCTGAAGTTTATTAATTCAGTTCTTCCTGTTGGTCTTCATATTTCTTCCCTTTCTTAAAATAAAAGATAGCTATCTAAACTGTATTGTTAGAATATTTCCTTAAGAGTGAATCACGGAAAGACATCATAATAGGAAAAAGTTGACCTAAAGGACATTTTTTATCCTCTTAGTTTTTCTAATAGCAAGTTCTTCTTTTAGCTAACAATTATTGCTCTGAAGACAGTTCTTGCATTAACATATTAAGTCTTCTGCTTTGATTGATAATTATGACACCAAATTTTCTTTGTAAATAGGAATATTGCTAATGAATTTAACATAGGATGAAGTCTTAACTAGGAAGAACTAAGGACTGAGGAAAAAATGTTAAATTTCAGAAAGCGTTAGTGAAAATCAAATAACTTTTTGAAACTGGACGAAACAGCATTGATCAAGCTCATCTGCTGCACTGCAGAGGTGGAGGGGAAAACCCTTCCAAATCCCTCCTCCTGGGCATTGCTGTGTGCCTTGTCCTGTGGTGTTGTCCTCTGCCTGCCCAGAGTTGTATTCATTTGTCTATCACCATCTTTGGTTGCTTGAAATGCTCCTTCACCTCTGACCCCTGACACAAACAGGTAAATTATATTCCATATTTAAGTTCAGCTTTCTGTAAGGAGTGAAATTTGGGGAGGAGATGGGGTCACATCCAGTCTTTTCCTCTCCAGTTCCAGGCTTCTTTAGGAAGGAACCCCAGTTACCTAAGATTGCATCCAGCAGAAGGGTTCTTTGGGGGTGCACTAAAATCCAAATGTAGGATTTGACTTAGTGCAGGTTTGTATAAACTAAAAGTAATGTAATTGGTGCTCATGGCCGTGCCAGACAACTGCCCTGAATCCAGAGGAGACATGAAAGTTAAGAGCATTTTCAAAATGATATTACTGTGGCTATTTCATTGGCATGTGTGCTTGAAGTCCTGATGCTTGGGCACAGGAGTGTGTACTCGAGTATATATATTCCTTTCTCAGAAATCTTTAACCCCCCTCATCGTAAATAAAGAGTGGCTGGAGAGGGGCAAAGGGGAGAACAGGCAGTGAATCAAGTCCAAATGTTTGTGTTGAAACTGCACCACTGGTAGGGCCTGGCTTTCAATTTTCTGTGTGATTTTTGCTGCAATCTTTTTGACCAGCCATTGGATGCTCCAATCCACTTAATAGAAAACACAGCAGTGCAAAGTTGCTGCCTGTTCAACCAGTTGCAGCTTCTCTCAGAGAAATTCTGAGCTCAGTGTACTGAGGATGTAAAATCTCCAGGGATCATTTCTGAAGTATTACTTACTTATGCATGCATGTGCATCTCGGTGTTTATCTCAAGGCAAGGTGTTGAACAGCCAGCAGAGCTCGTGTTTTTGCTCGTGGCTGTGCTCTGAAGGAAGTCCCGAAGCAGAGGGGCAGCAGCAACGTTCCATGTGGCTCTTCAGGACGTATTTCTGCCTGGAATTTTTGATTTGTAAAATTTGTGGCTGGAGCAAAAATACAAATAGGAGAGTGATAGGTCAGAACAACAAGGAGATGCTATTTAAAAACCTAGCATGAGCAGGGAAAGTGTCTGTGGATGAACAGGATGCAGTTTGAGGAGAAACGGATGAAAACCAGCGAGTCATGCAGCAAGTTTAGTGGGTTTTGTACATTCTGTAGAACAGCAGTGGCCAATGCTGGGGGATAGCAATAAGGAGCATTTTCATTGAATGCACAGTGTAGCATGGGTACATGGAACTTTTTCGTTGTTTTTCTTCTTCTGTGATATTTTTAAAAGGGAAAGAGTGAAGAGGGAGTGTCCATATCTGACACTGCTACTCTGTCAGTTCCACTTCAGAAAAGTGTTACCTTGTAGTAGTCCACTCGTGATTGTTTAGGCTGTAGCTGCACCCCGTGCCTGCAGCTCTGGTTTGGGCAGAATTCTCGGGGGATTAGGGGGGTTTGGGGGGTGGGAGCACAATGATATAACAATGGCTTGTTGCTAGCAACACTTTCTTAATTGGTAGATAATTATCATTCCAGCTGTTATTGGCTTTCCTTCTCCTTCCCCTACATCCTTCTCTCCTTAACCCTTCCTCCTCTGTAATTTCTAAAAATACCCATGTGATTACATTGTTTCTCTTTTTGTTTCAGTATGATATTGTGATCTGCCACTGGGTGGGACTGATTGCTTCAGGATGAGTGGAGAAGAGCACCAGTGTCTGGAATATCTAATTTTCTTAAATGAAATATATATGCCTTTCTAGAAAAGGTGGTGGTAGGGGTTAAATAAATTGAGGGGGTATGTTACTTTCAAACTCCTATGAAATTAGATGGCATGACATGCAAGTTGTTGATGTGTCAGCTTTTTGCACGTGAATTGCGTTGCTTTCATTAGGTGCCACGCTGCAAGATGAGGAAGACGAAGAGTATTTTTGCATTTGGACATTTTTTTAAGAATGAATATTTATGACTGTTATAATCATGTTGTATACTGGTATGGTTCTCCCCGTGCTTGGGATTAGACGACCTGCAGACTACTAAATAATCAAAGTACATCTGTCTCAGAAATGGTTTGTCTGTTAGAAAGGCTGGACCCTATTTACATAGCTGCTGACTATCAGGATACTGATATATTCAAAAATAAAGCTGATGGCAGCAGTGAAGTGGATTTATTTCTGTTCAGTCTCTAATCCTGTCAGAAGATAATTTAGTGTTCATTTGTGTTTAGACATTTCATATTTATAGCTAGTTTCTTACTGGTTTCAGTAACGTAATATTTTAATATATTAAGAGATAAACACCTTATTATATATGTCTTGGTATGCATTATTATTTTATATGTTTTCTTATTATTCTTTTCTTCTTGAATTCTTATTTAATTTTCCTGGTTTTAAATACTTCTCTTTCAGAGTAGGCATGATTTCTTTGCAGGATCCTGAGACATGACCATTTTTGGTCTTATTCATAAGTAAATTGTTGATACTTCAGGCCTGCTTAAAGAGGGATTGTACAGTTAATTGTGAAGGATGTTTATTTTAAAGGCTAGAACACCAGAGTATGCTGCTGTGAACTGCTGGGCTGAGGTGAAAGGGAAGATTAAAGAGGAAGTGGAGTTTATTAATAGAGGCCTGGATGACAATGTCTTTGCAGTGTGCAGGAGTTGACTTTTGCTACAGGACTGACTGGTTAAAAGAGATGAAAGAGCATTTGAGATGAGAAATACAGCAGAGAAAGTTGTACAAGGGAATAATAAACAAAGCACTGCACATTCTGTTACTCTTGTGGTTTTTCCCTTTTCTCCATCATGCACTTAATTAAAAAAAAAAAAAAAAAAAAAAAAAAAAAAAAAAAAAAAAAAAAAAAAAGAGTTTTCCTAAAATGTATTTTTCAGAAACGTTTACCTTGAAAGATATGAAATTGGCTTATAATTTTGGGGGATCATGAGTAGCTCTTTGATGCTGTTATAAATATATAGACTAATTATAAATAATTATGGTAAAGGGTTTGTATTCATATTCAAGAGCTTTCTTGAACAAAGAGACAGAAACGTTGCATAACCTCTTAAAGTTGTCATATCAAGGTAGTTGTCTTGGTTTTTCAAAAGCATTGGAAAATTGCATGAGGGACAGGAAATACTGTTGGCTTTACTCAACTTTCAAATAGCAAGTTGTGTTTTGTTTGTGCATGAGCTTTTGTGCTTACTTGGCAGAACAAGCTGCTTGCCTTTTGTTTTAAGAGTAAAAATTTATGATTTCTGATTTTCAGTATCACTTCATTCAAAATAGAGCTTTGAAACTTTTTGTATTTACTTTAAGTGGTGTTATGTGTTACAGTGGGCAAGTATTTAGTCATCAGATACGTTTTCTTTCCCCAGTGTGAAAATCTGCAGTTCAGCTTCATTGCTGCTTTAAAACGCAGTGTGTCGTGCAGACTTCAAAGGCACAAGCTTGAAATTCTAATATATTACATTCCTTCTGCTTAAAATTTCTGTCTCACCATTTTCATAAAATTAAGTGGAATACAAATACAAACCAAGTATTTGTCAGATTAAGATGTCAGAGGAGAGGAATTATTCTGAGTTTTAAACCAAGGTTTTTTTCCCCAGCTCTCACTTTAAAGCAGATAGTTGCAGAATTTGTTATAAAAACGGCTATGAAAAAGATTACAAATGATAGATTATGCCAAACAGGATTATTAAATAAGTGTTATCTTAAAAAAATTTATGCATGGAAAGTAGAGGAAATTGGGGATACCAACAAGCAATGTAGATAATTTGTGTAAATGTTTTGGATCTGATCATTCTTAGGAAGCTAATCACAGTGTAAACCAGTAAGCAGGGCAGCAAATTGGGCAGTGGTTGCAGATGATAAGAATTAATAGTGGATAGGAAGTGTTGTTGGAGAGCTTAATGGCAGCATGAACTGGAGAAGAGCACTGGGAGTAGCCCTGGTCCGTGGAGTCACTGAAACAGAAAAAGAAGTGCACAGTGACCTGGCAAATTCTGCTGAGAAAATGAATAGTTGTATCCTTTAAAGTCATGGGACAATTTCAGGATGCTTCCCAAGGGTTGTAATTGATAATGAACTGAGCAGCACTTGGATAGTAATTTATTGTAGACAGTTGCTAAGGACTGCAGTCTGTAAAAAGCAAGTGGGATGTGTGATATATTTGTGGGGAAATGAAGTAAAATGTAGGTATGTCACTGAAGAGGTTTTGCAAGGAGCAATCAAAGATTTAAAAGAAAATTAAATAAATATTAAAACAAACAAACAAAAACAAAACAAAACAAAAAAACCACAAAAAACCCAAACAAAAAACCCACAAAAAAAACCCAAAAAACACACACACACACAAAAAACAAAAACAAAAAACACACACAAAAAAACAAACCAAAAAAAAACCCAAGCCAAATTACTAAGTATGTGCTCACTAAAGACAACACCATCCTTCCACATGATTTCACTTGACATATGAAATACAGCTCGGTTTTAGTTAGCTTTTGTAACTGCATCTGAGGCAGGAGATGTCAGGTGTTCATCAGAAAGGTATAAAAGCTACTGTGTTCTCTCAGTACAGAAGACTGAAAGCAGCTTGTATGTGTCTTGAAGTGACAGAGTTGAGAACAGATTTTGATTGTCTTTTTGCATGAAAGGGGAAAGTAGCAGAATATACGTGGATACAAAGTCCAGTAGGTACTGCAGGTCCATCAGCTGCTGCTTTGTAAAACAGGAAGAGAGCAGTGAAAGTGAGGCAGTAAGTTGACTTAGCAATTCAGAAGATAAGCTAGTTGTAAGGTGGCCTTAGTACAAACAAAGCTGGTTGTGCTTACTTTGGAAATGAAGCTTTTGTTAGGTAAAAATTTTGTCTGATATACTTTTGACTTATTTTGCAGAGTTAAGCCTTTTTTTTTCTCTATTTAATGACTGAGATGTTGAGAAATATTCTAATTACATTATTCATGTATATATGTAAATTAAAGAATACTTACCCATGGTAAATTTGAATATGAATTTGAATATGAAAGGGTTATGAAAGTCGGTTTCCATAGTCAGTTTTAACTTCAATGTGCATGTTACATATTAAAGGGAGAAGGCATTTTTTAAACTGTTTTATCATAGCCTTTTCAGCATTGCTTTTATATGGAAGATCTTATTTGGCACGCCAGACTTTCAGGACGTTAAATGCTATTAAAAAAAAAAAAAAAAAAGAGAAAAAAAGTGGTTTTTTAAGTCCTAAAAAGCCATTTCAAAAGTTTCAGTTGAAAGAAATGAACTGAGGCTTGAAATCAGGCTTGACTATTAAAGTTGCCATTTGGAATATCTTGTTCACTAGTGCAGTAGATGTTGTTCTTTGTTTAGTGAGCCTTTTATTTCTAAAGCTATTCCTAAAGACCATTGTATAAAAAATAATAGCTTTGTTCACTACATTATAAATTATTTGAAGCAATAACTATCAAATTGCAATTGGGAGAAGTTCCATAACGGGTCTTAAAGGCATCACCACGATGTAGTTAATAGCAACTGAGCTTGTTGATGCAACTTCTTTCCCATTTCAACCATAATTTTCTCATTATGTTTGTATTACATGTGTGTTGAATCTTCACCTTCTAAGGGACTTCAATTCATGTGCTGTTGTTTCTTTTCCCAGGTTGTTTCTCTCAGTAAACGACAGTAAGAATGAATGGACACATATCAAACACCCCTCCTGGTGGATATGGAAGTTATTTTCCGCAAATGAAGTAAGGTTATGCCTTCAATTTTCCTATTTTGGACACAGAAAAAAAATGTTGTCCTTTCTTCTTTAGGCTTTCATTTCAGATAGAGCTATAATTATTAGATCCCACCAGAATTATACAAAGTTTCTATAAAAGAGTGTGCAGCTTCCAAACCATGGAACCAAATCAGTCATCTGACTGATTTTTGTATTAATGCAAGGATAAAGCTGTTATTACTGAATAGACTCACCTGGAACAGAAAAACAAATTGCTGTAACCATAACATGCTTATTGTTTCACTTAGAGAGGTCTTTGTATGCCTGAGATCTTTAAGGGTTAGCTCTCAGTGAATGCATTTTTATGCATAAAAGATGAGGCTGCCTTTTCCATCTGTGAGAACATACTGTTTCCCAGTAAACAGAGCCAAGCAAATGTTACCTGCAAGTGTTACCTTGCCCAAGATAAGAGGACGATCCCTGTATCAGGGGTATGGCACTAGGCTAATGAGAATTTACTGATGCCAAAGAATGGTATTTCTATATGGAGGATGACATTTGTGTTGTCCTTTGCTTTTCATATTGTTGTCCCTTTAAGGTGAGCTCGTATATGACTCATTCTTGTTGTTACACTAGAAGGAAGTCATCTTGCCTTTTCATTTGTTGTAGACAATTATAGTTATTTTAAGTCTTACATTATAAACAGTTAAAACTGCTAAAAAAAATCAACACTTGTATATGCAGGAAAAAAAACCCAAATCCTACCCAAGTCTTTGGCATAGTCATTCTTATTATTATCATTATTATTATTATTGTTGTTAATGTTATTATTATAATTATATAGTGATTTTGTTTACTTACATTATGGTGTTTACCACACCCTGATTGGGCATTGTTTTTTTAGTATTAATGCAGTAAAAAAAGAGGTCAGAAAAGCTTGCAGCCTAAGTGAAACATTCTTCATTGTATTTGTAGTACAGAACAAATATCCATTACCTCTGTTACTCATGTTGGAGGCATGTGTAGTCCTACGTAAGGAGAGGGGTTTTTTCAGTGCCAAATATGTGTATACAGAATTTAATCAGAAATGTTTTCTTTCAGTGGCTATGGCTCCCCAACATTTGCTCAGGCAGAGAGGGAGCAGAACTCAAGAACAAGTGCGAAAGCTCTTTATGGTAAGACAGCAAAATTCTCTGCACTTCTGGCCTAAATTGTTGCTTGAATATTGATTGTGATGTCACGGCGGAAATATTTTACACACTTTAATCTCAGAGTCTATGTACACACACATAGGTGTCTATGTCAACTAAATTAAAAAAGAAAGTGATTTTATGCCTACTAAAATGAACTAAGTTAACTAGAAAATAGTTTTACAGTTTACTAAGCAGAGAACTCCCCTCTGCTCATTTTGAAGGCAGCAATGTATAAAGCATTTATCACAAAACTAAGAGTGATCCTATAGCTAAGGTATGTACCAGGGAGAAGGCGTTCAGGGGCCTAACTTGTGCTATAGGTTTGATTCATGACCTGTGCCACCCCCTGCCTCCCCCAACTTTATCCCCTGCTAGCAGAAAACGATTTACAGTGTTATTCTTCTTTGACACAAGGATTTAATGGAAATTAGATTTGATGTAGCAGATTTTGAGTCCTTTTTGGTGTGCTGTTTTCAAGTGGCTTTGTGACTGTCAGATGTGACGTTACAAATCCCTAAACGCTGTTGCACTTACCAATTACAAATGCTGGTATTTGTCTTGGTTGTATACACTACTCTGTAGCCTAATGCCAAATCACTGGGGAGGCAGAATGTAGTCGTGTTCCTTGCCGGCCAAATTGCACCATTTTCAAGTCATCCTCCTCCACTGTGAATACATCCTGCTGGTAGCTGTGCTGGTAATGGAAATAGAAACAGCAATGAGGCTGTGAGATGTTCTGCTGTGTAAATCTGTGCCTGTTGATAAATGCTCTTTTGAAAGTCAGTGCAACTGATGAGACTGGAAGTAGTAGGTTTGCAGCGAGAAGCTGGCTCTGTGCAGGACTCCTCACACCTCAGGCTACTCTGCCCTCTTGCATATTGCCACCTCTTCTGCAGGTTAAACTGGGAAGCTCAAAGAGCAGTGGCTAATAACTGCAATATGCCAAAGAGTAACTGATCTTTTCTCCCCCCTGTTTTGGGTGAGGTAGTGGCTGGGAGTGACCTCAGAGGTTAAGGCAGGGATGGCAACATGATTTAAAATCTTAGAATTGTTTAGGTTGGAAAAGACCTTGAAGGTCATTGAGTCCAACCATTACCCCAAGTCCTCCGCTGAACCATGTCCCTAAGCACCACATGAACATGTCTTCTAACACTCCAGGAGTGGTGACCCAGCCATTTCCCCGGGCAGCCTGTTCCAGTGCTTGACAACCCTTTTGGTGAAAACATTTTTCCTGAATATCCAATCTAAACATGATGTTGCATGTGAACCGTTCTTGAGTTTAAATTTACAATTTTCTAGTGGTGTGCTACTATGTTAGTCACTTGACGTAGTGCCGAAGGCAGGAACTGCAACTGAGGAAAATTCTGATCATTTTAAATGGTGATTTCTGCATCCTGTATGGCTTCACTCAACAAACTGATTGCAAGTGTTGACAGAAATAGTAGGTGGTAACAGAAACAAGCAAGAGAATTTGTGGAAAACTCTTAGCAGATTATTTCTTTATGAGATGTAATGAGAGTGTTGTGATTTTCTTTTTAATGTTAAGTCATCATCATAATTTTTCAAGAGTGCATGTAGCAGTATCAGTAAGTGTCTTAAGCGTGTCCTTTAATCTTTGTGGGCTTTTAAAATAATATCTCTCTGAGCTTTTTCATATCAGATGTGATGGGATAGTCATATATCAGTAGAAGATGGGGACAAGTGAGTAAATTTGATATGTAATGGTAATCAGCCTTTTACTTCCACAGGTAGTTAATTGATTTCAGGTAGTAATTGAAAATGCTTGCCATGTAACTGCTGTGTGGTGCCTCCTGTAAAATTAATTGTTGATCTTGGTTCTCTTCTGTTGCTGGTAGATGTATAACAAAACTGTAGCTGCAGCTGCGAGGAACTGAATGAAGTAAAAGACTCAACTACACTGGAGCTCCGAGTGAATACGTATTAGCACAGCTTTTAGAGTGCAGTTTGCACATTTTACTGCTTCTGCTCTGTTTTATATACATAAATAATTAGGCTGTCAGTATCACCAAGTATATGAACTGGATAGAACAAGGAAAACACCTAAAACCTTTCTCAAATTCAGGGAGATTATATTTTTATCTAATTTTTAGCAACTAAGTTATTATTCTGCTGCATCCCGCATTTGCCTCTTCTTCCTTTGTGGTGTTAAGGCTTTTTGTGCATGCTGTCCCAAGGAGGGTGGAAAGCAGTGGAGTGATTCTGGAATTGTTAAAATGTGTTGAAAATGCTCATTATAAAGTATTTTATTTATAATTATTGACTAAAATATTTTACTATAGAGTCATGAGACTGAAATCCTATAAAGCAGATTGGAGGCATCTTAGCTTTCTTTTTATATTTTGTGTTGTGTACATATATTTTAAATGTATGTATTTTATATGAATACATAAAGCTCATGTGTTTAATAGATTCACCTGTAATATATTGGAAAATATAATTTTACTGCAAAATTAA
Organism: Empidonax traillii; assembly: GCF_003031625.1. Lineage (NCBI taxonomy): Eukaryota > Metazoa > Chordata > Aves > Passeriformes > Tyrannidae > Empidonax > Empidonax traillii. The sequence continues at coordinate 795,218 of NW_020955498.1, forward strand.
ATAGAGTATAGTTTTTTGTTTTGATAAAATGTGGCAATGTGATGTTAGCAGCAAACTTTGTCCATGACTAACTTCTTTTCTTGAAACCTTTTGAATTTGGACTAAGCTACCTATCCATAAGTATCAACAAGTGAGAATGGTACCTTGGCTCCTAACTGACCATTAGATCTTAAAGTCAATTTCTTGCAAGCACTGTAGACATTAAATTAAAATTACTATTATTATTATTATTACTTCTACTTATTACTATTACTACTACTACTAATTATTATTATTATTACTTCTACTTATTACTATTCTACTACTACTTTTATTATTATTATTATTTGTGGTTATATGTGCATATATATATATACACAAGCATGTTTGTGTCCTGAAGTTTGTCTCTTAACTTTCAGTGCTGAGGTGATTCATGACTGTTTAGTCTTCAGAGAGGAGCTTGACCACAGAGCTATGGGAAAGGAGGCTGGGATTTTATTGGTGTTACTCACAGTTCAGTTAAAAACTAGACCAGAGCCATCACTATCTCCGATGGGGCTATCTGATAGCAAAAACTTCCTTGCAATTGCCTTTTTTCCTGTGTCAAACGATCCCTTTGTTTTCACTTACTTCCTTCCTGAAATGAACTGTTTTCTATTTGCACAATAAATCTCCCTCTGAGCTGGGAGGGAAGGTGTCCCCTGCACATTCTTATGGGGCTTATTTCATCATTTACTTCCTGATATTTCCATCTGAAATGGATTTTGGCTTGTACTGTCATCTATTGTTCTAGCATTGGCTTCTCCATCTGTCTTCAGCAGCTCTGCTTTGTGGGGAGACGTTGCAGCGTCATTTCAGGGCTGTGCTGGGGGTTTGCCAGCGAGTGACACAGTGTGGAGCAGCCTCACTCCCCAGGAGGAGCGAGCTAGTGGCTCACTCCAAATTGTTGGTTTATTTTACAGCATAGAATTGAAAGATGCTGCTAAAATTGCCTTCACACCGCATCAGAAAAGACTGAGTGTTTTATACACTGTGTTTATATTCTCATGGCTGTGATTAGGTGCTAGAAGTGAAATTGCCTGTTATTTTTGCATTGTTCAAATACCTCATTCAGAGCAAGAACTGTAGTGTAACAAATTCAAGGGAATCACAAGCAGAACATAGACAAGATAAACGAGTCCACTGAAAGAAGCTATCCAGGTAACATGCTTGTATTGTTTGATAGTCAAATGAATTAAATTGACAATTGACTTCCAAACAACATGCTTTCTTTGACAGCTAGTTCTACACAACCATCATGTTATAAATCTCTGAAAGTGACAGTGTTTGCTCCTCTGAAAATGAGATTTGTTTTGAACTCAAGTTTTGACCTTTCTGCCCGAATGTTCAAGTCACGTCTCCTGCACTTCGCTCTGTCTCGCACTGAGTTTTTCCAGCTGCTGCAGGAAAGGACTGTCAACAATCAGTCCAGTCCAGATACATGGTAGTAAACTAAGTATTGGGCTTTTCTGCTTGAAGATGTGTTGTAATAATTTATACTGTTACTTCTGGATTCTTAGGATAGCTTGTGAGGGAGACTGATTCTATGTCCATGTGGATTGCCATCACAAAGCTGTGTCTCTTTGTACAGTTTGACTATGGAAGAGGAAGATATGGAAGGGTATGGAAGGGTAAAGGGAAGAGTGAAGATCTACCTTTACCCTTCTTTGTATTATCATAACTATAGCATTGATAACCTTTATTACATCTGATCTGTGCAAATATTTGTAAGACATTGGTGGAAGTCTAGGCATCAATATTCCTCACTTGTCTTTTAGGAACTGAAAATTTATTGTGCCTAAATACAGCCCTAACCAGCACTACCTGTGCTTCAGGTCATGTTAAAACACAGCCTGAGATCTTTTGCTTCTGGTAAGAATTTTCCCTACCTAGATAAAGACTTTGATTTTTCTTGTGGTCTTCTGGACAGTGGCACAGAGCCAGGCTATGGTAGAGTTTATTGAGCAACTTTGTAATTTGCCATATTGCTGCACCCCCTTCCAGTTGGAAAATGGGTGAGACAGGACTCAATGGACCCTGGGCAGTACTGTTGTTTTTGTCTGAAACTGTGGAATAGCTGTCTTTCCAAAGTGTGAAATGGTCCTTCACAGAAATAACTGTGAGAGCTCAAGAGTTCTTGGTATAGTGGGGATAAGGACCGAAATGAGTGATGGCAATCTTCAATCCTATTTGTCTGTGTCATGTTCTGTCTAATAATATTTTTGACTTTGCTAGAAGTCTTTGGTTAAGAAGTTGCATTTTGCTTTCTGGTGTTTTAGATGCTTTCAAAAATGGTATAAAATCAGTGCCTTTTAACATGTTTTTGAAAACAGAAACATGGTCTGTTCCCGATGATTGGTGAATTCAGTAACTTCACAGAACAAGAATAACAGTAACATCTGTCCCCATCAAACAGTGGGAAAAGTACTAGTTTCTGTGGATCAATGTTTCTGTTCCTTTGGAAGTTTTATTAGCTGATAGATCTTATATTCAGGACCTATGTGCTACTTTTAAGTTTATTGTCATTGTGTTTTGAGAGATTTTATTTTACTCAAATTCCCCTGGGTTGCATTTGCTATAGATTGTGATTAGGAATTTAATTTAAGTATCTTCTGCCATGATTCATTGATTTTTATTTTTTTTCTTTTGCCAGAGGGAAAATCCTTTAGGTAAAAGGTGTACAACATAGCAGAGTTTGAGCTAACTGTGGTATTTAGGTTGTGCTGTATTCTAAGTAGTGGATGTAAGAGCTGCAGTAGGTAGAGTATATAGAAAAAAACTCCAAAGTTTTGGTAGTTCTATTCATCCTTTGATAGTTTCATACATCATATCTGGAAGTCTCTGTTGTATTTCACTTTAGCTTTAATAACCTCTTCACGCATGAAGGGACCTGTGAGAGTCTGAGATTGACTGGGAGGATCAGGAGAGTGAAACAGAACATACAAATCATTAATTTGCTTTTAGTGTTGGGGTTGAACCCAGCCAGCAATTGAGGACCTACCCATTTGCTTGCTCATTCCCCCTATCTCCTCCCATAAACAGACCAATGCCCGCACTGTCTGGGCAAGAACTTTTTTGGAAAGACTACCTGTCAGTTTTGTTGCTGATCATGACACTATACAATGTGGTCAGATGGGATCAGCTGTCCCAGGTGTGTCCCCTCCCAACCTCTTGTGCACCCCCAGCCCACTCGCTGGGGCAGCAGAGTGAGAAATAGAGGAGGCCTTGACACTGTTCAGCAGCAACTAAAACATCCTTATGTTATCAAGACTGTTTTGGTCACAGATCCAAAATTAACTCCATCCTAGCAAGACCCAGTGCCTTCAGTGCATCTGCAATTTCTGTTGCTCATTTTCAATATTAAAGTATGTGTTGCTTGCATTTGAAGATAGTGTAATAAGTCAGGAGATGTTTCAGGGTTTCTGTAAAAGCAGTCAGATTGTTATTGGTAGATAATAATCCATCACTTTGATATGTGAAAGAGTAGAGAGACAGAAGCTACATTTTCAGAAGAAGGGCAATTGGCAACTCTGTAGGAAAAGAAGAAGTTGTATATGGATGAAAAAGACTGCGAGGCTCACGTGCTCAGATAGATATATGACTTGGAAGTGGAAACACAGAAGTGTTGTAGGAAGGAGCAGGGAGTCCCTTATGTCATCTAGAGATGAGGACAGAGAACAGGTTTGCAGGCTTATATCAATTTTCTTAGAAGTCCAGTGCAGTGGAGCACATCAGCAGGAGGGGGTGCAAAAGGGTCCTTTCTTGTGTCCTTTCTGATGGCAACATGAGAATTTATGGAGGGTTTAGGTAGAATCTGGGACGGGAGCCAGGCATTAGGAGAAAGCGGAGTTTGAGATTTGATTTTGAACTACTAGCAAAAAACCATGGGAGAGGGGATGCATTCTAGATGCTGGTCTTTTCTTATTTCCCTTTCTTTTTTACCTCATCCAAGAACCATAGTATATCCTGAGCTGGAAGGAACCCACAAGAACCATCGAGTCCAACCCTGCAGAGGATACTCCAAGAGTCACACTCATACCGTGTGCCTGAGAATGTGATCCAAACACTTCTTGAACTCTGTCAGGCGTAGTGCTGTGACCTTCCCTGGGGAGCCTGTTCCAGTGCCCAACAGTGTTTTTTTCGTAGAAGAGCCTACAGGATAACAAGAAATGGTTGTGGATGCCCCAAGCTTGTCAGTGTTTAACAGGCATTTGGACAGTGCCCTTAGTAATATGCTGTAGCTTTTGGCCAGCCCTGAAGTGGTGAGGCAATTGGACTGGAAGATTCAACTGAAATATTCTGTTCTACCCTAAATGATAACTCATGTCCCTAGCTGGTTCTAATACTTATTCTACCTGTATGAAAGAACTAAATTGGTAAATTGGAGTTGATCTCAGTATGGACTGTCAGTTGCTTGTTGTTTATTAACACAAACACTGATTGACTTCTGTTAACTTGAAATTTTACTGAAGTTCTTGTGACCATTATGTTATAATTAATAATGCAGAACTTGAGGGGCCGTCCTTGGCTCTCAAGTGTAGGCAACCACAGATTTTATTAGCATTCAGAAAGCTCGCTCTCTTCTATAAACACTCTTGTTTCTCACCATGGCATAGTGGGTTGAAAACCTTTCTATCATGTGTAATTGTGAATGTTGTGCTGCTCTGTGGAAGAAGATGTGTTAATTAGTACCACAAATGGTTTGGGAATTCCTGTCTTATTGCAGGACAAAATTTATGTGAAGCAGAATAAGGACTCTCTTGCAACACTTACTCTCTGCTTTTTAATTCCTTTGAAGCCTCTACATGTGCCAGACTTTCTTTATTTAAAATAACTCCAACTATTATTGTTTGCAGCATTTACAGATCTTACAGTGGATGTAAACTTTCTTACTGTTGTTTAATAGAATAAAAGTTACATTTTTGTTCACCTGAAAGAAGATAATAACAGTCAAAACTGAGTATTTGATGCAATGCTAATTGAAGCAAGGGTCCTTTTTTTAGAAAGCATATATTCCTACTGGACAGCATTTAACTAGCATTTACAGTCCATAGCAGAAGACTGTTAACTGATCCCCTTAAAGATGTAAATAATTCTGTGGGATTAAACTAGATACTGCTTTTTAATCCCCTTGTTTTGTTAGGAACAGATGGACTTTACTTCTTCAGATCATCATCCAAACAAAAAAAGAAAGGTAGCAAATCAGACAATACTGCTCTACTGACTGGTGTGCATGTGTGTGTGTGTCTGTTGTGGTTAAAAAGACAATCTACTAAAAAAAAAAATTAACTAACATGCTGCAAAAGCAGAAATAGTAGTTACAGTTGGAACCAATGATGATCCTCTGCCTTGGGATTTCAGAATAATGGATAGTGAAAGTAAGATACCTGTTTTGAAACATCCACACATCTAGCTGAAAATTCTGATAATCTGTGTTCTTGAATTTGAGTGTTTGCTCTGCACACTTCTCTTGCTAAAAGAAGCTGAGTAGCTGCTGTACAGGAGCAGGATGACTCTGTTGCATGAGTGGTGCTTTTCACCATGGGAGAGGGTCTTCAAGTCAGTGATGCATTTCAGAAAATGCATTGTTTCTCGTGGAAGTTTGTTTTCCTCGAGAAGGGAAGAGATAAGTGTATGTTTATGAAAGGTGACAAGTGCTTCTACAAGTGGTGTCTGAAAACAAGGGCACTGCTGTCTTTGTCAGCACCTGGAGTTCCTGTATGAAGGAACCCTGGTCTCAGAAGAGACTTTTGCAGTGTGACTTTTATGGTGTCCTCACTGCAGATCTCTGTATGTCACAGATCATGCACTTGGTAATATTTAGCATTTTTTTTTATTATTTTGGAAAAAGTAACCTAAAGCTTCCTGTCAACAAAATCACACACTTTCATTTTACCTCCAAGTACTCCAGGTATGATTAAATTGATGCATTTTGTATGTAGATCAGGTACTTTGCTTCTGAACAAAATCAAACTGCCTATTTTAATTGAAAATCAGAAATCAAAGAAATACCTACTTGCAGAGTTTCCATAGACCTCTCTTGGCCATGTTACCTACTGACTTTCCCCCCAAAAAAGCTCCTGGTGTTCCAGATCAGGCACTTAAATGGTTGTAGTGAAAAAACCCTCAAACTTTCCAAATGTTGCATTCATTTTTTTTCACTTAAGTTGAAAAGTTTTCTTCAGCATTCACGTAAATTTATTATTTTGTGGTATGGGTCCGTGTTGTGCCTTCATCTTGCTTTTCCGCCTCCCTCTTCTCCTGGTTTAATATTAACCTATTGTATTGAGTAAAAGACAAATGATATTTCTGATTTTGCAGCATTGTGTCTTGCTGATAAGTATTTCTGTTTAGAGATATTTTGGTGTGTATATGTGTATTTCCATGCATATTTCTACATTATTAATTCATTGAATTGAATACTTTATGAAGAAATAAAAGGATGAGTCAGGTTGGGTTTGTGTGTGGCTTTGTTGTTTTGCAGATTTAACATAAGTATACGTATATATCAGAAAATACTTTTGCTTTCAAGGACACTCATACAAATATAGTAAGCCTGATGCTGGTTATTATATTGCCACTAAAATGGCAAGCCAATGATTTTCATAATCAGGCTTCCCAACAAAGTGTTTTCAGTCAGAACACTGTTCCCCTCCAGTGTCCTAACTCACTGGGATGAGATAACTGGCTTTTGTTTGCACCCACCAGCTTTCTGTTAACACTGTTGATGTAAGAATGGTCCTTGTGCTGGACTGTGTGGGGGTGGAGGTATTTTCTGTTGAAATACAGAAATTAACCACCGCTTATCTCCTGTTCTCACAGACACAGCTTGTCTAAAGTATCTCTGAGAAACAGTCAAAACATCAGGATAAGAAATTCAGTGAATAACTATTCTTTCTTTTCCTCCCATCTCTAGAACAAAGAAAGAGTTATGCACGGGACAGTGCCAGCAGCATATCCGAAACATCACAGTATCACGTAGAGGTGAGATGAGGAGTGATATACCAATTACAGCTTTCAGTTATGTGCTGCTTTTTTTGCCTACATGATTTTTGAGGATACATGTGCTTGAAGGCACATACATCTTCCAAAATATCCCGCCAGCCTCAGGTCACTTCAGAACAGATTACAGTGAAATGTCTCAAATTCTATGTATATATAGCTTTGCCACAATGAGCTGAAATTTTAGATACAGAAGAATGTAAGCAAAGTTGTGTGTAGTTTGGCAAACGGACAGGACTTCTCCATGGGGTATCGATTCAACGTCTTATGCTGCCCTGTCTCTGAACCTGGCTTGTTACAAAGATGAGGCAGAGCTGAATAATGCCGTGCTGTTGGCAAGGCACACTGGATGATATTTAAAACTAATACTTTGATTAGATATAATCAGCAGAGGTATTAGAATATTCCTAAAGAGCTGAACATTAACCCCTAAAAGCCCAGTTAGTATAATATGTAGTAGTTAAATATTCTGCCTGCACAGATTCTTTCCCAGTATTAAGTGCAAAGTATGTACTTGCTGTCCTTATGCTGCTTTGCAGAATTACTGCGCTCTGCTGTCATATTTTATCGAGGAATAGGTATATTTAAAGTATTCTGCAAAAGTAAGCCTGAGTGCCTATATGTAGCCTGTTAAGCACTTTTGAATGCAGCGCCTCATTTTGTAGTCTTACTTTGACTCAAACTTTGTCCTACTGCCATCAGGTCAATGTCATGGGTTAAGCCAAGTCTTGCAATTACCATGTATTCTCAACTCCTTTTTGCTGGGTTTTAAATCAGCTGTAAATAGTGAGATCATATGCAGAAGAGTCTTAATTTCAAGTGCTTCAACCCTATGATCATCTTGCAAATGAATATGTGTGTTGCTTCTTATTGCCTATTTTTCCTTGGTTTCTTTATAAGAGTTTTGGTCCTGTACTGACATAACAATTAGTACTTGCATCTGGAGTCTAAGCATTCCTGTGTGAGCAGCCAGTAGAGAGTTTGTTTCACTTCATTTCTTTTAAATACTTTTATTATATGCACTTTACACCTACCTTCTTCTCTGTAATTACTAAGTGCCATTATCCTGTAATAGAAGAAAGCACAGTTAATTTTATTTATTTATTTATTTTTCAAACTTATTTAGAGAACAGATGTACAGGCATATATTAAACTTGGTTCAGCTTGAATGAGTGTTATCAGATCTTCAGTAAGAATGTGAAGCTGGATTTATGCTTGAATAAAACTAAATAATTCTGTGGGGTTTTTTGCATGGCTGGCATGTTGAAGGAGAAATTACCACCACCATAATGACAGGGAAGCTAACTGAGGTGATGTTTGTGAAGTAGTGTTTAGTTTCTAGACCATTAATTGAATCTGGAGAATATTCCAAGTTGATGGTGAACAAAAGTAGTTACTTTGCTACATTTCTACTGTGTGCTACAATAACATGACTATCCATAAGGTACCCAGTTAGATGCAAGCCCATCCTGGTTGCCATCAGCACACTAGCTGGCAGCCCTGGAAGAGGTGAGGACGCTCCAGGCCAAGGTGGTGGTGGAGGTGCGTTGTCAGTGTGTTTCTGGGAAGCTTCTTCTGGCATCTCCTGAATTCAGCTTGCCAAGAGAGACAGGTTTTCACTCCTCAAGAAAGCTAATTAAAACTCACAGTTTAATTCTAGCTTTGATACCTGAAAGATGTCAGAATATGCCTTCAGGTCTAACCGCTTACCCTAGTGAGGAAATGACAGAGGATGACAAACAGCGAGCTACAAAAATCGGTTGACTTAAAATGGCATTACGGACTAAACAACCTTTCTTATGTCTTATAGGTGGAATCTGTCATATACAAGTGCGCTTTTATTCATGAATAATTTGCATTGCTATTTCCTGGCAATTTGAATACTGACACTCCTGAACAATAGGGGAAATTGCAATCATAATTTCTTTTAAATGTATGTTTCGTTCACTAGCACTTGACCACGTTTGTTCTGGACCGAAAAGAGGCAATGATTACAGTAGATGATGGAATAAGAAAGCTGAAATTGTTGGATGCCAAAGGCAAAGTGTGGACTCAAGATATGATTCTTCAAGTGGATGACAAAGCTGTCAGTTTGGTGGACTTGGAATCAAAGGTAAGATCTGTGAGTGACAGTCTCATTTTCAGAGAGAAAGAAAAAGGGAGCAGCAGAAAAATTATGTATGTGGGACTGAGGACTTTAATTAGCTTATTATCACTTCCCCTTTTTAACTTATGCAGCTTTTCTGAGATCAGGACACTGTATAGTAAGGTGGTGTTTTGTGTTTTTTTTTTTTTCTTTTCTGGCAGAATGAACTGGAGAATTTTCCTTTAAGCACAATTCAGCATTGCCAAGCTGTGATGAATGCATGCAATTACAATTCAATTCTTGCATTAGTATGTAAAGAACCAACCCAAAACAAGCCTGATTTGCATCTTTTCCAATGTGATGAAATTAAGGTAAGACAGTAACGGAGATCTGCTATGACATATTTGAATAGGGGAGATTTTACAAATTGACAAGTACAGTGGACAAAGTTAAATGCGCTGATTCATAGAAAACAATTCTGTACTTTTATTCTTTTAAAATGCCATATGTTTAATGCATACTTATCAACACTATTTACAGCATATTAGTAAATGTAGTGTAGTAGGTATTGCAAGAGAGTGATCTGGTTTGTAAGCTGAATCCTTAGTGCATGTTCAAATACATCCTTACTGCACATACTGATTCTTGGGCTCCATAGCTGTTAATTTAGGTTTGTAAATGTGTAAAGCTCTGAAAAATGTCTATGGTTTGCATTCACACTTCTGAAAAGAGCAGTGGAAAATAGTTTGAGTTATCTCAAATTTATTTTATAACCTGCAATGAAGTCATCTAAGCCCTGAGTCTCACCTAGTTTTCCCCCCTTTTCTTTCCTCTTTTTCTTGCTAAGCTGTTAAATTTTCTCTATATTCTCACCTCTCTTCATCTCTGCTCTGCTGGAGAGATTGTGAAAGGCAAAATATTACTTGCAGGAGGGGCAAAACAGGGAAAGAGATTTGATTGTCTCTGATCAAAATATTATCTTCAAGTGTAAATTATTTTTTTAACTCTGCAATGCTTCTTTATTTTCAGGGTTATAAATTTTAATTTCTTAATGAGTTATTCCATGTAATAGGCATTTCTTTAAATTCAAAGGGATAATTTCATGGGGATTTCTTAATTCCTTTGTAGTAGTTTGTATCATTGTCTTGAAACAACAGATTGCTAAATCACACTGTGCAACTGTTTTGAAATTGGTATAATGAGGTTGGTGTGAAGATGACTGGCTAATTGTGTGATTTGTTGCATAGAATTTGCTGTTTCAGTGGAAAGTGGGATCCTGTCAGAAGTTCAGGTGGCATTATGTTAAATAGTTCAGGGATCCCTTTTAAGGTCTGTTTGGACTCAGCTTCCCAGAATGTAGAGGTGGTCTCTTTTTAAAAATAAAAATAAAGAGTACATAAGCATGACTTGGAAGTCCAGGATCTCCCTTTTTTTCTGAGCTATTGATTGAGTCTCAGACCATACCCTGGGGTTTTTTTCCTTACCCACGAAACTTGTCTGGTTTAAAAAGTTTAGGTCTTTCTCCATTGGCTTTTTCCTGCTTTTGATTAGAAGTTACCATGAACAGCAGGAGCTGCTGCAACAAAAATTAGTTAAAATCAATACTATTTGGAGCATTCAATGTTTTCTAAACTAGAAAAATTTTAAATAATAAATATCTAAGAGTACTGGATTAATGGAATTCTTCTGGGTTTAAGTTCCTCTGATCCCCTAAAGTTTTTTCTATTAATTCTGTAATCATAAGGTATCCCTTATAAATATTCTGTAGTGCAATTCATTATAGCCTGAGAAGTCCTTTAATCCCTTTGGATCCTAAATTTAACAACATCTTCTGATCCTAACAGAAGTTACAATTACACGTTCCTTCCAAAAAGTTACATAATCTTATGCATTATCGGGGTGCTAGGAAAGGCACAGTCCTTGTAGAGTGAGCCAGACAGTGACAGCTTTGGGCTTTGACAGCCTTTGTAGGAAATTAGTCAGCTGAAGACTGATGTAATAGAGCATTCTAAATCCTACGAGAAGCCATGACCTATTTAATGCAAGATCTATTAAAATAATGCTTTAGACATGCATCAAAATTACACTTGTGGGCCACTGCAGTTATGGAGGGGCGGGAATCCACAGATTAGGGAATGTTCTGAAAAATTAGTCTTCTGTCACATCAAAGAGAAATTGGAACCTATCATTATTTCTGAAAGGAAATTGTATAACGAGTTACTTTTCTAATTATGTTGCAACTATCTATAGTAGTTCTGTTGCTTCTATATATAGTATATTTTGGGGTTTTGAAGTATAAAAAAAAATCCTTGAGACAACCAGAAATTATATATGCAGAGGGAAAAAGCAGCTTATGTAATAATGACTGACGTTAGATAATTACAACTGTTCAGACAAATTTGGTATCTAGATTACATTCTTGTCTAATGATCATGCTTGAGATTGGAGAAGTGACAAAAATACCAACTCCCAGGCTTTATTCTGTTGTTTTTTCTGCTTATGTGTAAAATAATTTGTCCCAAAACTTTTAAATAAATGTGATTTGATATGGTATTCTCTAATCTAAAGGTGCTATACAGAAAGTGCATGAAGAAACATTTATTTCCTACATCTGGATACTCTAGACGATACCTGGTGGTTTCTGCTTCTGTCTCTTTAGGCTAGCTTTATTCATGAAGATATTGAAAGTGCAATCAGTGACAGCAAAAGTGGGAAACAAAAGAAGAGGCTTGAAACACTGAGGTAAAAACCTAACTTCTTGACAGTGTATAGAACCAAAGAGTGAGACACCATTCAGAACCTCTCCAGGTTTGCCTGCTGTATTTTGGGTTCTTATTGCTTTGGTTTGGGTTTTCTTAGACTTAATAATATAATTCCAAAGCCCTATGTAGAGGTCTTGTTTTAATAATTTTCTCATGTTCTCTCAGTTTATAGTGTCACAATTTATAGTGTCACTCTTACCTTTCCCAATTCCACCTTAGTGATGGGAACAGCTGAGATCAATACCACTTGCCAGAGGATGGCATTGCATGTCTCAGTTCTGCATAACGATCAAGTAGTTCAGAATTTAGATTAAAAACATAAATGCCCCACAACTCCAAGTAAGTAAGATTATGCTAAAAGGTTTTGGGATCTGAAAACGTTCAAGCAGCAATTGAAGACTGAATAATTTTCCTGCCTGCCTGTTCAATGATGCTGAAGGCTTCTTGTTTCCCTGGTAGCAAAAGCTTCTTTGCCAGTTGGAAAATGTGGGGGAAAGAATCTGTTTGGTTCGGAGAAGATGAATACAGAAATGAGAGGTAGCAAACAGAGGCATAAAAACAAGGGCACAAATATATTAGATACTTAATGGTGATGGTAGTAGTTGGAATGTTAGTGTATAGCTGCATCCTGATAGTATCTCTTGATGTTATTTACATTTTTTTCAGATAGAGAAGTCTCTGCTGGACAAAAATCATTAAGTAAAATTGCCACCAGTATGTGAATGAGTTTATAACATTTTTGGCTCTCTGCTAAATTCTGATATGCAACCTACAAAATTTTCCTGGAGTAAGGGACACTGCTATAAAAATAAAGCAAAAACTGAACTATGTCTAGCTTTATTTGCATTTTTAAAATTAGATAAGTAGACTTTACTCTTTGTGGGACCCTAGCAAACAGGTATGAGCACAAGGAGGCAATCCAGAGGGATTGAAACACACTGGATATGCTGGGAAACTAATGAGATTTAATTGGGAAAAGAATGTAGGTCAGTACATCTGTTGGGACAAATAATCTGAGGTATCAGTCTCTGAAGGCTGTGAGGCCAAGAGGTCATGCGTGTGTGGCAGCTTCGTGCTGGTTACTCCCTGTCATGTCATTTGCCTGCTGGCACTGGGTCACAGAGAGGGACCCTCCTGCCTGACATGACATTGTCGAGTTGCTGCAAGGTTACTGACAAGTGAAAGGGCACTGGAGGAAGGAAAGGCAAAGGAAATACTTTGTTCTTGTTGTTGTTCACTGTTGAAAGACCAAGCAGCATCTGACATTTTATGGTGGTCTTGTTTAATGCCATGAATGAGATGGGATTATAAAGAGAAGAATTCAAGGTGAAGATCTTGCTTTTAAACAGAGGTGTGGGAAAGAGGGGGGGGGGATCTGTATGACAGGAGCTGTGAGAATTTTATTGTCTCTTGGTATCAAGCTGCAGAATGGCTTCAAAGACCTCTTTATAGTATTTTAAATGACAGTAAGAACTGGAAAAGTGGAAAATTACATGTGGGAACATTGATACAGCTGTATCAAGGCAGGATGAATAGGTCCCTGTTACAAAAACAAAAATCATCCAGTAAAGTGGTTTTTGTTGGTAAAGTTTTAGGGAAAAGGTGTTTGATGACTGCTCAGATTTAGGGACTAAATACTTGTGATGGCTGAAGAGTAACTTCTGATTTTCTAATTTTCTTTCACACAAAAGGCAAGTCCAGACAATATGACTCTATATGGGGCAAAAATGCCACCTACTCAACCCAAGCCACTGAGTTTACCCATGTAAACTGACAGGCCTCATCATGTTCTTTGTCACCGCTTGGTGATGTCTTGGGTGATGAAGATTTGCTAACCCCGTCGTGGAGTGGGTTTCCTGCCGTGTTTAGCGCATTTACACATCCTGGTCTTGAGTAGTGCTTACTTGGCAAGTCTACAGCGTGGTCTGCAGTAAAAGAGGTCCTTCTGAAGCCTCGTCTTCTCTAATTAGGCACTAGAGAATAGAACGTTTGTCCTTCAAGTGTCCCTTGTGGGCTCTCTCCTCTCCCTCCAGAATGATCTCCAAAGCTGACAGTGCCATCCCACCTCCGCCACGGGCACCGGCCCCGGTGCCGCCGGGGACCATCACGCAGGTGGATGTGAGGAGCCGTGTGGCAGCGTGGTCTGCGTGGGCTGCTGAGCAGGGCGACTGTGAGTATCCCTGGGTGCCAGCTGCCATGCAGAGGGGTGGCAAACAGCTGTTCTGGGCAGTGGATTTTTGTGGTGCTTGGTAAGAACAAAAATGATTTAGAAAGACCGCTTTCATGAAGATTACAGTAACTGGATACAGGAATGGTTGTCCAAGGTCAGCCCTCTGCCCTCACTGAGAGCAGATATGATTATTCTCTGAGTCTGCTTTGAAATGCCCTAAGCCACTGTCCACTGATCTGGGGAATAAGATCTGACTGTCAGAATCTGACTTGTCATTTGCTTGCTTGTATCCATTTTCTGACTTTCTGTTCAGAGCTGCTTTTCCTTGTGCATAGCTGAGTGGGGGTGTGGGCTACTGATTTTAACCAGGGCTTCTTTATGAACATGGTAGCATTTACAGAAAACAGTACTTTCATAACTGTAGTCATCTAATGATGCTCTCTTCAGTAATAGGGAGAGTGTAGGCCACATATTTTGGACAATTAAAAACTATAATCAGGGATTAAAAGGTGACTTTAGCATTATTTATTTATGGTACATTTATCTTGGTTACATATCAGTCTGTATGGCTAAACTGGTTCTTTTTATTTTTTTTAAGCTATCTTTTAAAGCCGTACCCAAGAAATGCTGTAGCATTCCTAATTGGTTTGGATTGGTTTTGTTTGGTGGTTGTTGGTAGTTTTTTTATATCTCTAAGGGAAACATATTTTGATCAGATTTCTTTAAAAAAAGTTCTTCAGAAAGAATAAAGTTTGTTCTGTAAAACAGACTGATAAGGTTAAGGTGAGGTCCCATATGGTTGATTTGTTTGGGTTCTTTTAACAATAGGTACTAAAACTGTAGAATTAGAAGATCTTGAAGTCTTTATTATTTTTGGTTTATTAAATAATATCTGTATTACTTAAGTTCACAACTATGCAAAGAAAGCAGCTGAAAATGCTCAGAGCAAACTGAAGTGTTAAGAATTATTTAATCTATGTATCTGCAGAATTACATCTGTCTTGAATAATGGCTAACCTGTTCTTCTGCTTGACTTTTCACCTTAGAAAAGTTTCATTAGTTTGTCGAGTGCCATGACAGACCAGTTGTGGATCTGAGTTCCTGCAGTTCCTTTTATTCTACTCATGCAGATCTTTTCTAAAATGTATTTACTGAAATCCCACCTGTTCACAAACACAGTGCAGTACTTAGTGTAACTTAAAAACACAAAACTTATAATTTCTCAAAACGTTCACCCTTCTTGTTTTCAAACAAAAGTCGCTGACACTGTCCATTGTTATTTGTAAGTACTGGTTCTATCACATCATAAGCTCCCATTTTGATGTTGCCAGAACTGGCATTCCTTTTTCCTAATTGCCTTTTACATCAAAATTGTCTTCAAAGTCATGGCTGCACTCTTTCTTGCTTACTTCTGCTGGTGAAGCTTTCAGTATATTTTGCAAAATAGGATGATTCCTAATTATGTTGTATTTATAATCTACCACTTTGTGCTGAAATTTTTTGGTTTTCAACTTCGTGGTTAACTTCATTTATGCAGTTAAATTGACTGAAAGCACAGACTTAGCTTCTTTGTGAGACGTAATCAGAATCAGGCATTAGGGTACAGGATTTTCAGGTTATGCAGAGTCCTTGCAAAGTGAATGATACAAACAGCTTTGTCCATCTTTTTCTTACAGTTCTGTGGTTTAAAGCATAAGCTATATAGAAAGTGTTATGTACTAATATACTAATTCCACATATATGGTTGTCTTGTTCTCTTCTTCCCTTTTTTGCAGTTGAAAAACACAGACAATACCATGAACATGAAGAAACAGCAGAGATGATGGCAGCCAGGATTGACAGAGATGTTGTAAGTGAGAAACTACAAATGATGTTGCTTAATGTCTGTTAAATTTTGCAGCTCCATTTTGTGAGAAGACTTTTCCCACATAGTAAATTCAGTTCTGGAGAAAAGCTTTCCAGGCAGCCTCTGCTTGTGTGGTAGATCTAAAAATGAATAGGTGGTAGTTCCTTTTCTTAATTTTGTTCTCTAAACAGAAAAAGAGATGGGGGAATGCCAACACATTGAATGTGATATAAACTTTTCTGCTGTAAAGAGCTAGAAATACAAGTTGTGATTTTGTGCAGCAGGCCAATTTTAGCAAACTATATAAGGAGTAAAAAAATTCCATCAGTTTAGTGGGACTTGAATATGTGTAATATCTGAAGAATAAACGTGATCACTTCTGAAGACAGGTGGACCATGTTTATTTCTAACCTAAAGTTTTCTTGCCTATAAGCAACAACACTGGGTGTCTGTGAGATCAAATATGGTCCCATTTGTCAGTTGTAACTTTTCGACGCTCAGCAACATCAGAGAGTCTTGAGAAAAGCATGTTGGGACCTGCTGAATTGGTGTCAATGTGTTTTCCCCGGAGTCTCATTCATTCTCATCCGCTTGCTCTTCGAAATCAATTCTTCAAAGAATACTTCTCTACAAATAGCCTAATTTGTAGGGAACTTCACCAAATAGCTTAACACTTACTAGTAAAGGAGATTATGAAGTTATACCCTTTAGGATAATGCTGTCCATTCAAATTTATTTTTCATGTGCTGTGAGAGAGAATGTAATGTGGGAACAAATTGTGTAATTGCAATCTGAACTTAATAGTTTTGTTGATCATATTTTAAAAGGGTCCAGAGACCCTAAGCTTTTAAAAAGATAAGATTTTAAGTGCTTTACAGGTATGTAAAGTTAAGGACACAATTCATCTAGCATGAAATTTGTTGCAAGAAAGCTGTTGGTGTGTGAGAAGTCTGGATGTTTCAATTTCTGGAGTACTTCTGCTACATATTCTGTAGAGAAACTGTTGCTTTTCTTCTACAGCAAATTCTGAACCATATTTTGGATGACATAGAGTATTTTGTTACCAAACTTCAAAAAGCTGCTGAAGCATTTGCTGAACTTTCAAAGAGGAAGAAAACTAAGAAAAGTAAAAAGAAAGGACCTGGAGGTAGGAGTTCTCACTTTGAGCAAATAAATTCCTATGGAGTGTATTCGTGGATGGAAACCTATAATAACCATTTGCTTGAAGGCAGCGGGAGGTGACTAAATAGAGATGTGACCACAGAATATGCTCACTGCTCTGGTTCTATATTTAGAAAATTCTGTGAGTTGGTAAATTTATTATGTATGTATATGTTTGCTATATCTGAAATATTGATAGAAGTTATATACGTATAAATGGTACATAAAAATCTCATTTTGTTCACCAGAGGGAGTTCTCACTCTCCGTGCAAAACCACCACCTCCAGATGAATTTGTTGATTGTTTCCAGAAGTTCAAGCATGGCTTCAATCTGCTGGTAGGTGACTGCTCATGGATATGGTGGGTGTGTGACATGCAGTAAGATTTTTCCTGGGATGTCTGATGGCTAAGTATAACTTGGTCTTTGTTTTCCCTGCCACTACAGATTAATTTGGGTATCAGTTTTGGTGCATTTTCTTGTGGCTTATTCCCCTAGTTTGGGGGGAAGAACTAAAATTATGGTGAAAGATGAAGAGGAGAAGGAAGAATCAATAACACGATGAATTTGCTTTGTAGTTATTTTTAAGTTTTCTTGGAGGTTTCTGCTATTCCGGAGGGTGTGAATGCTTGTGGTTGATGCACCTGAAGGTTATTTTGTCTCTGGGAGTGCATTAATAAGTTTTCTGCCTAACCTTCCTGTTGTCTTGACCATGCAGAGAAACCTTCTGGGGCCTTCAGTGCCCTGCAGCCACCAGCCGTGCAGAGATGGTCACATCCAGGGAACTGTGAGCCTGAGTCTGCACTGTCTTGGTCTCCACTGCTCTTTTCAGAAAGAGCAACCCCACAAGTATTCTCTGCAGGAATGCAGATATACCTGGAAATGCAATCTTGTTTTGTCCTTGGCTGACACAGGAAGATAGCTCAGCTGGTACTTGACTGGTCTTGGACTTTCACCTTTTCCCTCTCCATCCAAGGGCAATATGAGGCAAGACCAGGGCTGGCCATCTCTGACCTAGGTTGGCCTTTGAGCTTTGGGGTGCTGCTCCTCAAGTTCCCTACACAGTGACAAGATGAGCATATTTCTTTTTCAGCATTGTTGAGTTTCTTGTTTTCCTGGTTCTTTAATGCATTTTACTTAGGAAATTTGAGTTTGAATCATAAAAGAATTTCTAGGAACATCTGCTGGGATCACAGCTCTGTTGTGTGTTTGCCAGCATCACCAGCTGTGGCCTCAATTTACTTTTATTCAGCTATGCCCATCAAACTCTCCGTGCTTGTTGCCATCATTACCGCAGGGCCTTCTGGGCTCAGAACGTTCCATCCAACAAATTGCTATTGCTTTGTAGGGTCTCAGTAAGCAGAGATGCTAATTCAACAACCTTCCCTGGCATCTCCTCTCAAGTGGGAATCTCCTATTCAAGGGAGGCAGCAAGTGGGACACCTTCAAAGCATTTACTGTTGGATACTGACTGTTCCTTCCAATTGCTGGGGAGTTTATGCCAATGGGGAAAACTATTCTTTATTCACTGAGTTAAACCAGATTTTTTCTTCCTCCTAGGGAGTGAATTCTGATTGCTGGGCTGTAAGAGATATTTAGAAATGTTAAGAACGTCTATTTTTTTAAAAAAAACCCTTTTTCAAGTTCTGTGACTCTGACCTTAAAGGGTTGCTATTTAGAAGGGGGATGGATGTCTTGGAACATGCTTGTCTTCATTAGTAGTGCTTGTAATGTCCATTTCTTTGCATTCTTCCGCCTCCTGCATTTAGATTCATTTTTTTACCCGAAAACACTTTGTGCATCCTTGGAATCTTTATCTTCTGTGCAGGAGGAAAGCAGTTCTTGTTTTGGTGCTCATTTAGGACCTGGTTTCTAATGTTGCTCTTGAAGAGCTGTGCTGTAACAGTGCTTTACTTCAACATCATTGCAGGAGCCACAAAAGCCTCACTTTCACAAAAGTTTCGCTTCCTGAGACTTCATGACAGACATGGAGAACTGTATAA
Source organism: Empidonax traillii (assembly GCF_003031625.1). Taxonomy (NCBI): domain Eukaryota; kingdom Metazoa; phylum Chordata; class Aves; order Passeriformes; family Tyrannidae; genus Empidonax; species Empidonax traillii. The sequence continues at coordinate 814,264 of NW_020955498.1, forward strand.
AATGCAGAATTCTGTTTAAGAATAGAAGGAATAGCTAGAAGAATATAATCTTTGCCAGAAAAATGTAAACTCTTTTAAAACCCCATGCTGGAAGTTTCTAGAAAACGCATACCATCTGTCAAAAAGCTATACTGGAAGTAAGTTGTAATGACTGAAGAACAATATATAGGAAGTTATTGGAAGTAAAAACACATCCTCCTCCTTCCTTCATTTGGAGGGACATGCTGGAAGGCTAGATGTAAAAGCAGGACAAGGCTAGCCAAAAGCAGTTTGAGGAACAGATGGCAAGATGCAATAGAAACTACTATAACTTTTTAAAACACATGCGGGCATGCTTCTTATCTCTGCAGCCTACAAGGCCAGTGTGTGTACGTAAATAAAAAAAAAAATCCTCCAAGAAGCTAAATCAGTGACTTTTAGTACTTTTTCTGAATTTTTCTATAATATCATTATTGTTTTTAATGTATATGCTTACTTGGAAAAGCTTTGATAATATGATTTTGAAAACCGTTTTTTATTGGTGGGGCACAAGAGAATATCAATTTCAAATTGGAGAACTGGTAATGGGTTAAAGAACAGCAAATCCAAATAGCAAATCAAAGGCAGAGGGATAGAAAGAAACCCTGTTTGAATGGACACCATTCATCCATCTATTCAGAAACAAAGTCAACAAACCGCCCAGTATGTTATCTCACCTTTTTCAAACTGCCTTTCTTCCAGAGGAATAAAAGTGGTTAAGGTAGTGCTGATAATCTTTAAAGTCATTCCAAGGATCTGAGGCAACCAGATATCTCTGAGATACCGGCACAAGGGGTGCAGTTTGTAGGAATGTATATTAGCATGAGGAAGAAGCAAACATGTATCTTGCAAAAAACAAAATAATGTCTTCAGATCTACCTCTTCTGTGATCTTGGTTCTTTGGTTTTCCAAAACACATCCAGCAAGGTTGCACAGTTCCTAAAGAAACTGAGCTACTGTGAGGTTGAGTGTAGCTTCTTAGGTACCTGTAGCTCCTTAGACACTTGCTTAGTGAAATAGAAAATATAGGGCAAAAATATCAGTTCTCAAAGCCTAGTAAATTAGCAGTGAAGTCCCACACATGCCTTTCAGAGGGCGAGGCTGTCTCACGTGTTTTCAGGTGTTCTGGCAAATGGGGAGCAAATGTGGAAATATCTCATGATAAGAGATAAAGGGATAGATGAAATTCAGTATTCATAATATGATAGTCATGGACAGGTGAGGAAAATCTTATATATAGAACAAATCAGAACAAAATGTTGATGTAATAGAGATTCCTGGGAGAAAGTCATCTGTGTTTAATGGAATCAACCAAGAAAATGTTGAAAAACATCAGGGAAAAAAAGACAACAGAAAATTAACAAATAAAGAGCATCAGTATGCCATTATGTTCCCTGGCCTTATTTTGTTGCTGGTATAGCAAAATTGAAGAAGGTGCAGGGAAGACAAGAACGATCAAAGGAAATAGTTTGGTTTGGAAAAGTCCAGACTGAGGAAGAACATAATAAATCTGTAAATGGTTATGAGCATTGCTGGAAAGCGTGAGGGCAGAAGGCAGCTCAGTTTTTATTTGGAAAAGAACTTACAGAATACTAATGAAAGACAGAGGTGTCAAATTTCCAAAGGAGATGCCGCTTCACAAAGCATGTAATTCAGCCCTGGAGCTTCTTGTTTTGCACAATAGGTGCTACAATATACATGGATTCAAAAGCAATTGGATGAATGAGCACTTAGTGGATTTTGCAGACAAAACACTGGGTTTAGGACCTGTAACCTGACCAGGGATGACCATTATTATGTAAATTATTTATTGTCGTAATAGTTAAATGTTTCTTAAAATATATAATTTTTTCCATTCTTTCAGGCTAAATTGAAGTTCCACATCCAGAATCCTAGTGCAGCAGATCTGGTTCATTTTCTCTTTACCCCACTACAAATGGTAAGCTTTTACAATTTGCTCAGTGTTTTCCTTCAAAACTCTTGTACTTATATGCTCTGTAACCTTTTCAAGGAGCATATCTCAGTATGAGGTTTTCTTTAGGAAATAATTTATATCCTTTTCTGCATGTATGCCCATCTATGAAATGTGTTTATTTAAATATCTTTAGTTTTGTGTTATGCTTTGCCATTATAATTTTTAATTAGCAATAAAAAAATGGAGATATTCTGCATAATGAAGGAGGAGAGTTGAAAACCTTGGCCATATGTCTATTTAATTGAAGTATGTGTGGCTTTGATCAGTAAAGCAAAAATAACATTGCCAAAAGTGGTCCTAAATAAAAAATGGTTGGTGACCAGACCAGCAGTTCTTCAGCAATAAATAGCTTAGTTAATCTGTAGGACCTTAAGACACATTGGCAGCACTGCAGGTACCATATATTCACAGTAACTTCCCTACTGACAGTATGCATGTTGTTTGTATTCCTTTAATCCTTGGATTTAGGTGGTACAGACAACAGGAGGTCCAGAGCTTGCTGGTACAGTACTCAGCCCCCTCTTAACAAAAGATACCATAGACTTCCTGCGATATACTGTCACCAGCGAGGAAGGACAGTTGTGGATGTCATTGGGTGACACGTGGACCAAAGCCAGGTGAGGAAAAGTCTTTGCATGTTTTAAAGGAGATCTCTAAAATCAAGTTTATTGACATGCCCTTAACCAGTTTACTCAGCCCCCAGTATTTCAATATTACTTTGTTAGGCTTTGGACTCTTCAGAACTGCTCTTTGAAGTTTTTAGAAAGGAACTGTTTAGCTTCACTGGGATTTGGGATCTCAAGGAGAGAGAAAATGCAGGCAGATTTTTTTTTTTTTTTTGGTCTGTGATCCAGAATTTCTTGACATAAACTTTTGCAGTGATTTTTTTTCTGTCCCTTGCATGTGTCCTGTTGTTTCTCACCATTATTTTTCCAACACATCTATCTGGAATTCATTAAAAATCAGTTCAAAGAAGCTGCAATAAAAAGATGACAAAATATTAAAGAATAAGATAAAGATGTCTATTTTCAATTTCCAATAATTATTGAAAGTTAAAAATTTGCAATATCTTTCCTTCTTTAAAAGCATCTTAATACTATAAAAATGTTTATAGTTTTAAAACAATATTTATTGTCTGAGCTGTGCTACATGTGCATACATTGCACTTAATGGATGTATTAATATTAGGCTCAGTTTAAAGTTAACTTCTGTATACATTTGTTGTTTTTGAGGTAAGTATATAGTTTGAAATTATGTGAATTGAACATGCAAAAGGAAAACTTTAAATTAGCGAAGTGCATTTTGACACTGTAATCTGTGGTAGGTAAGTACATTTGATGATGAAGTATGCTATCACTTGGGCTGGAAATGCATCATGTGTTTTGTGTTTATTCATCCTTGCTCTTAGATTTCAAATTGGAACATAAATGCCTACCAGATGGATTATTTTTTAAAATTAATTAATTGATTGATTTAAAACTACAGAGTGTTTTACTGGTAAGAAAAGCTGCATGGAAAACCCAAGAGCATGGAGCAAGAAAAATCATCAGAGTAGGGAGAGTGACACACAGGTCTTCCCCTTGCTCTCGCTCTGCTGCAGGATCAGGAATGTCCAAATTTGTCCTTTGGGCCTACGGTTTTGCCTGCTACTACAAAATGAGCTGGAGACAGGAAGTGCAGCTCCTTGTGATTGCCAGGGAGCTTATCCCAGCAAAGCACCATTCGCTTGCCTTTGCCTGCCTCAAGCTCTGCAGGCTCCACAGCAGCCTGTGGGGGGACTGGCAGTGGAGATTGCCACATGGCATTGGAGCCCCGTGCTGGGAAAATGAATCACTGGGTAAAATAATGAGCTCCTTGTCTTGGGAACTACCCTCATCCATTCATTTAGTCCATCCTGAGAAGAGGTTAATGGAAAGAGAAATAACTTGTGTTGGGTAGTGAGGAATGAAGCACCTAAAGTGTAGTGGGTTGACCTGTGCGGATTAGAATTGATGCTCTGATCGATCTCAGTATCCAGAAGTACACTGGGTTGGGGTGTAGTAGGAGAGGTGAATGATACCACTTGAGAGTTACTGACCTAGCTCAGGCCTGCTAGGAGTTGCTGACTGCTCATGTGACTGGAAGCATTTGTCTCTTAATTTTGAGCGGTGTCAGCAATGAGCCTGTTTAAAGACTGTAATGTACGTTCCCATTCCTGTTTTCACTGTGAAGACAAATTAATTTATATTGCAGGACGGAGTGTTATGTGTAGTGCAAAGGCAGAGCATGAAAGCATTAATTTAGGTATTTTGTATTACAACAGAGAATGCTAATGGGACTCTGAAAAGTAGTACAGTATTTTATAAAGATCAGTCTTTAAAAAAAACAGCGAATTTGATGACAGTTCGTGTGTCTTGGAACATGTAGAGTTGGGTGGGGTTTTTTGTCAGTAACAGCTATCTAACTTTTTGGTTTAGTTGTAGCTAGTCCCCCTAAGCTTCCATGCTTCACACCTGCTCTCAAGAATTCTTACAAAGCTGGCTGTTTTTTTGAAGTCTTTTGTCTGGTGCTTTCACACAAACAGACCATAGCAGTATTTTCCCCCTTTCACTGTTAATACAAATCTTAGATTTGTTTTGATTGATTCTTCTAATACCCATCCTTTGTTAGAAGACAGAAGTTTGTTGTATTTTAGCACTGACATGTTCTTTCTGCAGGGCACTGCAGGGAGGGTAGTTGTGGTAAATGTTTTCTGCTGATTTTCTGTGTTCTAGCACAATTCTGTCTCTACTGTAATCCCAGCCTCTCCGCTACACTAATAAAAATTCTAAACCATTTCAGTTTTCAGTAACTTATTAAATCAATATTTGTATGACCCTTGATGCAGATCTCTAATTTACTTTTCGTGCAGAGCCGATTGGCCCAAAGACCATTTTATTCCTCCTTATGTCCCCCGTTTCCGAAATGGTTGGGAGCCTCCTTTGCTGAACTTCATGGGAGCTCCAAAGGAACAGGAACTCAACCATTTGGCTGAGTCTGTGGCAAACGTTGCAGAGCAACAGCGGAAGCAAGAGATGAAAAGGATGTCAGCTGAGGTAGGTAACTTGGGACAGCGTTCTGGAAATTAGCTGATGGCAACATCCACTGCTTCCTTCATAAAGAAGGTATTCCATGATACTGTTGGAGTTACCATTCTCTGGCATCTGCTGCATCAGTGCAAGCACTTTACACTTAAAGTTGTGTGAAACCAAATACCCATTCAGCCACCAAAAATGCTGATAGGAAAAATATAAGGCGTTTGCCTGCTGCTCTCCTTGAACTTGGGAGGACAGTCCAAGCCCCTAAGGTTCAGTTTGATTCGGGCCCTCTGCTATCAGATCCCATTGATTTTGGTCATGTATACTTTGGGCAGTATTTCAACCAAAGTGCTCTGACATGTGCTCTACATGTACAGACACGTAGACTAAAAGAAATAAATCCCCCTTTTTTGTGGCATTTTGGATTTAAGCTGCTTCTTTATAAATGTGGGATTGAATATTCCTTTCATTAATCTCTTAATACTTACTTGCAGTACAGTGAAAGTATTCAGAGGTGCTATCAGGGTAATACATACAAGCAATACCTGCCGTGCTGTAGTTTAGGCCTACTTCTGAAAAATAACTGCTGACTAGGACAATTATTGTACAAAACATTTTCCAAACCTTTTTTTTTCAAAGTAATGTGGTGAGTTTAGCGAAAGTTAGAGAATTCTATTTAGAGAATAGAAACATGCACCACCATCTAAAGCCTTCAGAGAAACTAGAGGGCATTTACTGACCAACTTTGTAGTCAACCCTTTTGTTTCTCAACCGAGATTCTATCCCTACTTTTTCAGTAGAGTTGGGCAGAAAATGAACTTTGATTTTTCTGAAAATTTTAGTATATATGGATTTTCTTGGTTTTTAACTAACAAAAAAAGCCATTGCCTTTTAAACATATAAAAATTTTCATTTTGGAAGATTTTTTTGGGGGAAGACATAAGATTTAATTTAAATTTTTTATTTATTTTTTCTCTTCTGATTTTAGTTTAAACCAAGTGTTAGCTAGTCCAAGGTCCCCCTGTTAGCAACTGTGACTCTGAAGTGCACCTAAGAATTTTCTATGTTCACTTCATAGTTTTTGTCTATCTTCCTCAAGCAGTCTACACCAGTATCATACTTGGAGTACATCTTAGCACAACAGTACTGGATTTTATCTTAATTTTTAACTATATATGGTTTTATCTGCTAGTAAAAATGTTGCATTCAGAAGAATATTGAAGGGAATGATTATTGACAGTTATGGGATGGTGTTTTCTTCCAGAGCAATTCTCTTATTGGAAACAATAAAGACTCCCCAGCAAAAGTTTATCAAAACTGCCTAGTCACAGTAAAACTTTATTTTCATGAAAATCTTAGCCAAAAAAAAAAAAAAAGTCTACTTAGCTATAGAGACAAACAAATTTGGTTTAAAGTCTGCCAAGCAAAGGAGGATAACATGGTACATATCTGATTACTTAAAGCACTTTTTGGCTTTATGCCTAACAAGATATACAAGAAGAAATGTGCCATAAACTAAGTTATTGCCAATGCTCTATTTTGATAAAAAAAACATTTAGTAAAATTAATGATACAATAAAGTGAAATGTAGCTGTTATGATTGCTGTCACCCCGTTCCCTAGTCACCTCCCCAGAAAATGTCATGAAACATTTTTTCATTGTTCCCTGCTGCTCTATGTTTCCATGTGGATTTTTGTTTATATTGTGCTCCTTCTAAATAACAACAACAATAACAATAACAATAGCATTGCAACTTTTTCAGTAGTACTGAAAAAAGAATTCTGATGATTCTAAGAATTTCATTTATATTTATATATATATATATATATATATATATATATATAATAACCTAAACCAAATTTGAACAGGGAGGATGTATTGAGGTATTTTGGTTGCTTGTGTTTCGAGGAGTAGATTTCACTCTTTCGTGGTGATAAGGTTGGTTGCATTGGTAGTTATTTATGCCAACTTAGTCTCTTTATCTTAACCTTCAAGAGACACACACACATATGTATCCCAGATCGTTGAAGCTGTTTGTGTGCCTGGCTCCTGGGATGTCAGACCTTGGTTTCATGACTGTCACTGGTTTCCCTCAAGGTCTTGGGCAATTGATTTAACCTTGGTACCTTGGCTCCCAGTGCCCATGCCTCCTCAGCACATCCCTAGGGGGAAGAGCACTGAGCTGCTTAATAGCTGTGAAATGCTGTAGGTACTCAGCTGGAAAAAGCTGCATGAGTGCAAAAGGCAATTTGTGTGCAGCAAAAAGACCACCCTGGAGTGGGTGATACTAGAATAATTATTCTTCCTTAAGACTGCCATAACAGCTTATTTAATGAAGAGTGATGGAAAAGTAAGATGAGAATTTAAGTGTTCGTCTCTTGCTGCTAATTGGCCTCGTGCCTCAGTGTGGCACTGATCTCCTGGGGACCACGGCTGGCTGTGGAGAGCTGTGCTGTGCTGGGGGTGGAAAAGGGGGTGCGTGGTACCATCCTCCCTGATGGGCAGGGACCGCTCAGGCACCAGGGAAAGTGCACTGAGGGTTCCCACTCAGGAGAATCTATCTTTGCCTTTCCATTCCTGAATCTTAAGATCTAACCACACATGCAGCTCCCACTGGGTGGGCTTCAAGGTGGAGTCAGTTCAGCAATTAGGACTTCAAATGGTGGTGAAACAACACCAGAGAGTCCAGTGAGGCTGAGGCAATGCAAATAGTTTGCGTGTGAAGTAAAATGAGCTCCTGCTTCCAAGGTGTCTTTTGATGTAAGGTATAAGCTAGATGACACTTGGTATTTTTTTCAAAGAGGTCTTAATAATATAGTTTTAAACAATATTCTATGGCATAGGGAGTTTGTTTGCTTTTAATTTCTTTTCCTAAACCCTTAGTCCCCTGCACAAGTGTCTCTGAATGCCAGGTCAGATACTTGGAGGTAGGTTTTTCTGTAGCCACCCAGACAGAGATGAGAAAACCAAAACTAATTAATAACCCACAAGAAAACAAACAATCAAAAAAATTAAGAAACAACCAACAAACAAGGCTTAGAGATTTGGCAATTGCTCTTGAATCTCAGCCATTCTAACTTGGGCAACTGGGTGGTGGTATAAGGAAAAGATACAAAATGAGAAATTTCAATATTATAATATCCAGAAATAACTTGTTTAACTTCTTTTTGTTTGGGGGAATGGTGATTAAAATATTTCTTACTTAGAAGCCGAGCATCATTGATGGATTTAAAGTGGGATTTTAAAAAAAGAATTTCCTAAAGCCTTGAATCTTCTTATATATGTCTTTGTGATAAATTGTAATGTTTGTTCTTAGCTAAATTCCTTAATTATACCAAACAACACTCCTTTTTGCATTTCTTCATTGACTATGGTCATGTTCAGTGAGAGGGTGACACTTAATATTATGATCTTGCAATAGAGTGATAATTTTACTCGTGAGGCTTTATCTCTTGTACAGACATACTGTCAGCTAGCCAGAGCTTTCTGGCTTCAAGTGTACACCTAGAACAAAAGCTCAGAGCAGTTTTGCAGTGCAGTTTATTTTATGGCTGTTCAGCCATTGTTTGTAAGTTGTGTTGCTGTAGTGATATCTGAGAGATGACATGGACCTTGCCCCGGAGAACTGTTTTTCTAAAGAATATCCACTGCAATATTAATGCAGTGGGATGACATAGGATAGAAATTCTTTTATTCTTATCCTTTTGATCTCTGTGCTTATGTATTTGAAATGCAGAAGTTATTAACTTTTCATAGCAGAACCGTGGGCACCTGAGGATGCGGGAATGCTGACAGGGACCCTGGGGGTGCTGGATTAAGTGAGTAGGCAGTACCACGGATGACACTAATCCACTTTGTGGCTTTGTTTCTTTTTTGTCTTTCAGCCTCCCGGTGTTCCTGACTACCCTCCATCGGATGGGTATGCATTCAGTAACACAGTTTACAAAAGAGGGCCTCTGCTGGACCAGGGGGCAGCTGTTGCTGCCTTTAAGCAAACTGTTAGCCGACATGTAGATAGGTAACACTGACTCAACGGCGTTCGTGGTGCTGTGGAAAACTGTCCCGACTTATTGCTCCTGGGGTGGCGGTGTCTGTAATTACCTCTGGTTCTGTCTACAGCAGTTCATTATTTCTTTTGAGGGAGTGATTCTCGTTAGCAGTGCGTATTCTGCTTTTGCTGCTTCTCTAAGGTGCACCATTAAGATTCTTTTAATTCAATTTCCATGAAACTACCCTGTTCATCTATGATGTTAAATTGATGCTGTTGTCAAAAATGATATAGTAGAATTCCAATCCAGTTGCAAGCGCAGAATCCTCCTATTAGGGCTCAAATTTTAGTTCTGATTTGCTTCATGTTTTTAAATATACTCTTTGATCTTTTCAGAACTACAAAGAATGACAAGCCCGCTCTGAGATTCATCTGTCCTTGTTTTGATTGATTGTTTGATGTGCTTAGCTGCTCACTTAGTGCTCCATAGTCTCCTGCTTTTTGTTTTCTGGGCTGTTGTATAAATACCCATTTTCAGAACAGCGACTCTTTGTTTCTTTCATTCTTTTTCAAATGATACAGAAAATGCCCTGAAATCTTTGCATAGCAACCAGTGTCTTTTTGCACATCCTCCCCGCTTCATTTTCTCTAAACCTGAATAACTTGACAAGACCAAGTGCAGTGATCCTTGGCCTCGTCTGTGGGCAGAATTTCTACCAGCACAAGCTGTGGAAGTAGATCAGTAAAGAAGTACTGCCCCATGCCAAACCATATTCCATATAAGCCATATGAACAGTATTTTGGCTTTTGTACCATGGAAGATGTTTAAGCTAAGTTTTTAGGATTAGATTGCTGATCATTAACTATTGTGATGGAAACTCTTGGATAATTCCTAGTTTTATTCCTACTGTGTGCTAAAAGATCTTGTTATTAATCTGCATGCATCAAATTCCCATGTGGTGTGCAGGTTGAAGACTCAATTCTTTTCCTGAACTTTGAACTTACTCTTCATAACAACAACAGCAGAGTAGTCATCTCTTAATTGTTTCCTCAGACTTGGTTGTCTGTTGCATTCTTGTCTCAGGACCAGTCAGCTTGAAATCTAGACGATTTGTATGAAAAATTCCTTTCTCTTATCTGTAATGTGGTAAGACCTGTTTTGTCCTTTCAGAGCAAGAGTATTCTGTGTAAATGTTGTTGCCTCCAGTTTAGAGAATGAGTCTTATTGCATTGAATTGTTGATAATATCAGTGTATCTGGCTGCAACTGAAAGAGTCACCCAAGCTTCCTTTGTGGCAGGTAAAGAGAAATGGGTGTTTCTAAGAAGCAGTTCACGAAAGGTGAAATTAGTCTTTTGAAAACTAAGAAATGGGACATGCTATAGTGATGCCTGTTTCTCACTCTGATTGTAGGAAGGAGTCTAGATGGCTGGTACTGATGCAAACATCCACAGTGTGCTTCTATCTTACAGTCCTTTCAACACAAGCTTTTGTTTGTTAATTAGCTCTTGAGAAGTATAATACAGTGCTTGGAGGGAGCTCATTTAAAGTTACATTTTGAAGCATCTGTGAACAAAGAGGAATGGGTTTGGGGGAGGAGTGAGAAATTTCGTGCTGACTCAAAGCTGGCATTCCTAATGAGCAGTCTGAAGATAGTGACCAAGCCACCCACTACCTGTTGAGGGACAGGTAGATTACACCATGTCTATGGAAATTTTAATCACGGGGAATTTCAGGGGGACTTATCCCAACATGCCAGGACCTCCAATAAGTAGTGCTTTCCTTGGGTGATATAAATAAAGTGTCAGAATCTTAAACTTTCAGTGTGATATTAGGAATTTTGGGAACTCCAGTGCTGAAAGAGTACTGAATAATTATCAGCAAGTTTTGTGGTGTTTTAGAGTTTTATGCTGTGTGATTTGGTTTTGTGCTGTCATTTGAAGGAAAGCTCTTTAAAAGTCTGCAACCCCCAGGCTCTCAGGCAGAACGCACTGGAGAGCAAAGGGGTGAAATTATGGCTTATCTGATAGGCAGTAGGAATCACAGTAAACTGACTCTTTAGGATAGGCTTGAAGAATTAGTCTCTTCAGAAGCATGCAGCCATTGCCTGGCCCGTGTTATGGGCCTGTTGCTGCCGAGCAGAGTAAAACTACAAGGTAGACGTTTACTTTAAACTCTTCCTGAGTGATGTTTTTTGAAGGAATCAGGATGTGGACAATCAGATGTGAACAAGGTAGGAAGACACAGCTATTGAAATCACAGAATCGTAGAATGGTTTGGGTTGGGAGGGGACCCTGAAGGTCATCTCGTTCTACCCTCCTGCAGTGGGAAGGAACACCTTCCACTAGTCCAGGTTGCTCAGAGCCCCATCCAACCTAGCCTTGAACACCACCAGGGATGGGGCATCCACAACTTCCCTGGGAAACCTGTTCCAGTGCCTTAACACTCTAACAGGAAAGAATTTTTTCCAAATATTGTCCTCTTTTAATTTAAACCCGTTCCCCCTTGTCCTGTCTCTACATGCTCTTGTAATATTCTTGCCCCATCTTTCCCATAAGGTCCCTTCAGGTACTGGAGTGATTTTGGAAAAAGAGCCTAAAAGTAAAAGCACTGTCAGAGCTGAGATAGTGAGAAGGGAGTTCAAAATTCTATAAATTTTAAGTGGGTGGCAGAAAAAACTGGATTACTCACACGTTGTTCAGCCTCATAACAACTACTCTGCAGGTTGGGGTCCATCCCCTGCTTTTCACTCTCTCCTTAAACACTTTTAGTGTTTTGTCTTTCTTTCAAAATAATCTTTCAATCTAAATATGACTCTTCCTTGGTTCTGCTCTTCAAGTCAAGTGAGACAGTTCTCCACAGCCATGCAATAGCCAGGTAACTGCTGGATTGCTCAGGCACACCTGGGATCTGCGGTCACACAGCACCAGCATCAGCAACCATCTGCACTTGTATCCCTGTGCTGTGATGTGTGCAGCATTTCAAGCCATCAGTTGCTGCATGTTTTCATCAGCTGTTCAAATATATTTATTTATTTATTTGTTTGTTTTACTGCCTGGTATGGATTTATGCTTTTTGGTGTAGTTGGCCATAAGTGAATAATATTATTGGGTGGGTTTTTTTTTTTTGGACCTGTTTTGAATGGGCTGGGAACTTCTCAACTTGAAGAGGTACTATGTCAAAAACCCTAGTAGCTTCCTAACTAAAGGCATTCTGAATGGATCATTCCTCATGCAAACAGAAAGACACGGAACTAAACTGTGGTATGCTTTGTTTCTGCCATGAACCCTGTTTGTAACTGCCAAGAAATTATTTCTTATTTTTAATTGATGAAGTAACCTGAGGTTGTTAGAGTTGATGATATCTTATGGTCAGTTAAGAAAACTGACCCAACAGTAGGTGAGTGTTTTTTAGAGTTTAATTCCATCAGTGTTTATGGCAAAAATTTATTCATCTACTATGAATTTAAAACAATTTATGATGAACACTAGAAATTTCATACAAAGCACAAGCTATCAATTATATAGTAAGTATAGTCATTTGTTTCTATGGCAAATGATTGTTTAACCTTCTGTAGGAAAACAAACTAAATATAGTGTACTTGTTTATTTTAAAACAATGGCACCTGCTAATCTAAGTTATCATACATCTTGCAAGCAGTGAGCTGATAAAGGTCCATGTAGTTCAACCACCTCCTTCTTTTCTTTTATTTATTTTTTATTTCTTTTTTTTTGGCACTCAAATCAGTATAGTATGAATAGGTAGTTCTACAGCAGCATCATGTTATGTTTGAGAGTTGTGGGTTTTTTTTTTTTTTAAATGTTTTGCAGATCGTTGGAAGAGGGCATTTGTGGTTTTATCTGCTTGAATGTCTCGCTGAACAATAGTCTGATCTTTGCTTTGCAGAAACTATGAAGCACACAATAAAGCACAGAGCAAGAAATATGCCAAATGCAAGTACGAATTTATGGCAAGAAACAACAGTGAGCTTTCTGTCATGAAAGAAGAGATCGTAGAGGTAATTTTGTTTGCAAAGAGGGCACAAATTTCTGGTGCTGCTCAAAGCTGAAAGTCTTTCTGTGGACAGTGTGGCTGTCTTCAATGTTTGCTGCGATGTGTTTGATTTATCTCCTTCAACATGGAAAATTCAGTTAATTTGTTTTGCACCATTTTTGCAAAGGGTGCTGTAGAGATCCGTGCTAGAAATATATTTGTATGGTTTTTTACATCGTCTCTGGTGTTGCTTTTAAACATTTAGTCGTATTTCAAGAACTATCTAGCAAGCACTATCTGTGTATGCACTGGGTATAGGGACAGACTGTCCTTTCCTGGAGGAGTTGATACCCTGAAAGTGAGATACATTTGGAAGGAAGGGAGCAACAAAGACAGAAAATGTTGTGAATGAGGTTGTACAGCAGGTAGTCAGATTTCTGGCTTTCCCTGGCCATCCTGTTCCAGTTTCACGTTTACTCAGAAGTGCTGCCTCTCCAAATTTGTGCTCTCCTAGAATAATGCCCTTTTACGTGGATTAATAATTATTTAGTCCTTTTGTTGCCAGCATATAGGTTGTTGCCAGCCTCTCTGTGCAAGTACTGGATTTTCATTCCCCTGTCTGATCCATCACATGTCTGAGTTTACAGAGCTTCATTACACACTTCTCTTCCATATCCTTTCTTGAGAGCCCTGTTTTGGAAAGTGCAGTACAGCCATGTAGAATTAATAATGATGATAATCAAGGAAGCTACAGAGTTTTCTTAGGGACATATCTCTGCAAGATCTGTTGGCAGTCACAGAACCTGGCAAAGTTATGGCTTTGTTTTGGAATTATGCACAGCCTAAGCACTGGCAGGAGGAAAATCAGGAAAAATATGTAATTAATTTACCAAATTATTTCAGATTCTGGATGACAGAAAGCAGTGGTGGAAGGTTCAGAACAGGAGTGGCAGCACAGGCTTTGTGCCAAACAATATTTTGGACCCTCTGAGGAATCAAGAAGGTGGTCAAGGATGGCCGGAGCCTGCGTATACCCGCACCATCCAGGTACTGTCCCCTGCTGGCAGCAAAACTTTCAAGTGCGAATGTGTGCATGTGGAGGAGGAAGAGGTTTACACAACAGCAGTTGCATGTTCCAATGATACGTCAAAAAGAATTTACATTTCTTGTACAGCATGAGGGTGATTTCCGTATTTCATAGAGTCCAACTTGGGAACAAATCTGATAGAGACACAGCAAAATGTTTTACTTTGTTTGTTTCCTGATTGTTTGCTTAGAGGTGGTAATTTGAATCCTAATGGATCTGTATGTATTTATTTTAATTGCGAATGTCCTTTGTGGATTGATAGCTGTTGATGCCAAAGAAGGAGTTTGAATTATTTAAGGTAGGGTCATCGTTGTTTCTCCTAGGAGAGTGAACTGTAACTTTTCTTTTTATTTTCTGTCTTTGTGTGTCTCTATCTTGGTCTTGATTTTTTTTTTTTTTATTATTATTGCAATTTTGTAGTCAGAAAAAAGGCATATTTGCTTTTGAATTCACAAAGCAGGTATTTTTCAATTACGTTGTCTGTGCATCAATAGCACTTTATCATCCTGACCTAATTCTGGTCTTCTTTCTTTCTTTCATGTAGTGGTGTGGAATTAAGATTTTTGTTGTTGTTTCTTTTATGTGTTCAACAGAATTAGAGAGTAAAATACTCTCTAAAAAAGTAATCTTACGTCAGTGCAATTGTCCACCCAAGTAAGGATATACAGGATAAAGTTGTAATGTGTATTTTTAGACAAAATTGAAAGGGAGTCAGAGGCTGCTTAAATAAGAAGTTATATTTTCTAAGACCTGTTTCTTTCCTTTTATTTCCAGTGATCTTGAAAGTTTAGACAAACAAGCTTGTATTAAGCAGAAATTCAAGGCCTGCCTCTGAATCAGATTTTTAAAGTCCAAATGCAACCCAAATTTCTGTTGAAACTTTAAGTTAAATTTAATTTAATCTAATATTCATTCCTTGTTTCTGCACATTGCAGCTGATGACTGAAAACCAAGAAATGCCATAATGTTTTGCACAATAATGTAGTAGACCTGTCTGGAGCTTGATGGACTTGCATCAGACCATTTCTGAGCTTTCCTATCCATAATTATTTGCCTGTAATGTATTGGCTCATTCTGAATTGATTATGGTTTTGCCTGTCTGCGAAATGAAGCATGCATCCAGAGTGCTTTTCAAATCCTGATTTAAAGATCTGACTTGTTTTTTTAATTAATGTGCATGTCATTTTGTGTGTTTGGAATTTGCCAACAAGTCCTGAGTAGAACAAGTACAGTTTTGAGTAGAGGTTCTTACACTGTTCTTTATAATGCACTGCAGGGTTTGCAGTTTTCTGTTTGAAGTAATGACAGGATGTGGCATATAATAAAGTAATCATTTCCACAAAGCTTTCTCCATGGACCTATGAAAATTAGGGTCAGAGAACAACATTTAAGATAAGTTTGTTTCTTTGCCTGCTGGCAGGTTAGTCCCTACAGCTTGATCATATTCAAATGTGAGCTTGAAGCACTGTGAAGTTATTTAAGAATATAATGGATTGCACAAGATAAATGGAGTATTTTCCAAGAATGTCAGTAATGTTGTTCTTAACTTCATGGTGATTATTATAATTTTAGCACTCCTGAGCGTGCTCATTTGTCTGTTCTCCTGTGATAGATACATGGTTCATTTGGGATCTGTTTGCATAACTCTATTTATTTTCATAACAGCGCTGTGAGACATTGCTGCTATTTCAGAAAGAAATGAGGCAGTGAGGGGATGACTGCGTCACCCAAGGTCAGACAGGAGAGCTTGTGGGTAGAGCAGGAAATTGAAGCAGTTCCTATCGTTGCCTTGCCAGAACCTGAACACGAGCAGGCTCAGCACCTGGTGCTGTCCGGCTTCTGCTGCTCTTCTGAGTCACCTTTGGTTTCCAAAGAACTGCCTTCAAAGTATCCTGTCTGCTGTGGTGTGAGCTGCAGATAAGTGGTGTGTGCAAGGTTGGTGTCTTCTCTTACAGGCTAGTGGCCTTCAGTGCACTGCTCACCAAAGGATGCCTCCAGATTGCTAGGAAGGATTAAGGATTCCATTGAAAGACATAATTTTTTCATTTGATTATGCTACAGGCAGACACCCTTTCTCTGAAAGGTGGATGCCTCCTTATCACAATTATTCTCAGAGCCACAGAGTTTATTTTACTCTCACTGTGTTCCCTTTCTTAGTGACCCCTGAGCCCACACATTAGTTTAGACCCTGATTTTTCACAGAGTCCTTTTCAGCATCCAGGTCTCAGATCATTATTTGAAAGCACTAAGGTGATACTTGCAGGAGCATTACCAGCAATATCCTAGATATTTCATCATCCTTGTGAGTTGGAGGCTGTAACCTTGTCTGTCTTCTGGTCAGCTGAATTAGTTCCAGGCAACATTTTGTTTGTTTGGTACTTTTGTACTTTTAGGAGAGCATTTTGCTGAATTCTTCTATTTTCTACTAATGTTAATAATTGTTTATAAGAGTTTTCTGTGGTGTTGGTCATTTAATCTGTCTTTTAATTTTGAACCAACAGTGGTATTTCACCATCCCATTATGTATGAATATAAACAGTTTCTCAAGCACTCTTAATCTCTGCAAGTATTGCTGGTGAGCCTATAAAATAATTCATCATAGTATTTCCTATTTACTGTGCATTTTATTACCTTTTTTTAATACTCTTGAAAACAAATTTTGAAGAACATAATTGGAACAGAGGTGTGTATCTTGGTGAGCATGTTAATTAATCTCCTGACACCCTTTGTGAGGTGAGACAGTTGTATTATCAGTGATGTGTATGAAATCCTTAGGCACAGGGAGTAAATGTTAAGTCAAATGCAGTCCTGTAGTCTTACTTTAAAAAAAAAAACATGACTATCTACAGTGATGGGGTACATAAGAACCATCTCTAGGGTAGGTAAACACCAAGACAAAGGTCTCCACTTCATTTGGAACAAGTGTCCTTTGCCTTTCTTGGTGATCTACCATCAAAACCTTTCTTTCAAGTCTCTCTGTTTATCAACTCACTAAAAGCACTTCTGTGGGAAGTTGTTTCCCCACAAGCACGGCGTTTGTGACTCCAAGTTAGTGTCATAGTGTCATACTCATCTTTTGCCAACTGATATCCTTCCTGCAGATCATGATGTGTTTGATGATGAAGAGATGCAAGTGCCAGGTGTTCATTTTGCAGTAGCCAATGAGATATCATCATTCTTGACCAAAGGACAGTATCTTTTTTTATCTCGTATCAAATTCTCTTCAAAGCTTCCATTAGACCAAGACTTTCTGAGAGCTTTAAAAAAGAAAAGAAAAAGTTCTTTCCTCTCCGGTTCAAAATTGATCCAGTCCCAAATTATGGGATGCCACGTATTAACAAAAATGTACTGAGTAGTTGTAAAAAGGATTTGATAATGATAGGACTTGAAAGTCCCCAGTTTGTCCATGCTTTCCTTCCTTCTTTCCTTCCTTCTGGGGATTAGCCCTAGCTAATAACAGTTTGAATAAGTAAATTCTGTCGAAATTTCCTGTAAATTCAGTAAAACCACAAATGTGGTGCACCCTGCAAAGATTTATTTTGGTGACTTTTAATGGGATTTTAATAGGCAGCTGTTTGTGTAAGAGCTGAGCCCACCAAAGTAAACTCTGGCAAAAGACCTCACTTGAAATTTTCGCTTCCAGTCTTGGGTACCTCATTGGCCCTTTTGGCTGAAGACAAGTAGTTGGTTCTCTCTTCAAATGAGTCTCAGGAAAACATCCAAACCACAATGCTGTTGACAAAACTGAGGCTGAATGCTCTGCATCCTTCTTGGTGGACTCCTGTCACTGTGCAAACAGGAATGTGGCACTAAAATGTTCGGAAAGAAAGCAAAGGGGAAGTTCTGTGTCTGTGTTAACTTAATGAGAACATTTCCCAGCACTAACACTAGTTATGGCTGTTTCCAATGCCTCTTTAATGTTAAGTATTTACCATAGTTTGAATATGCATATTTCCTTTTTTAGTGACAAAATGCGTTTGAAAATATGTTTTTCCCAGTCTTTTACAATGATCAAGAATTAGGATTGATACCACTAGCACTTTACTCAAACGTATTATTTTGCTTTCATTAAAAATAGATTGAATCATACTGAATCTTGGGGTCTTTTACATGATGCAGCCTGTAGTGTGTTGAAAACAGCTTTGGGAGTTCATTTTTCTCCCTGTAAAAGCAAAGGTTTTCTGGCAAGAAATAAGAAAACAAAATTTAGTCCTAGCAAGCTTTTCTGGTATATCCAGATTTTTAATGAGTGTATGTGTATCATCACAGTTCCAAGTAATTCAAAGGATTTGTTCCAATTTACATGAATTGACAATTTCAAGTTTATTCTTAAAAGAAATAAAAATATGAGGGAGTAGGAAAAATAAACCCCAGAATTGTTCATTGTTCTTATCGCTGTGAGAAAAGGAGTGAGTAGCTAATCAGCAAACTGTCCAGGGAGGTGATTCTGCCCCTGTAGTCTGCTCCAGGGAGTCCCTCTAGTCTGCTGCAGAGCCTACCTGCAGTGCTGCATCCAGCTCTGGGGTCCTGAGCTCAGGAAGGACACTGTCCTGTTGGAGAGAGTCCAGAGGAGGCCACCGAGGTGAGATCAGAGGGATGGAGCATCTCTGCTATGAAGAAAGGCTGAGAAAACTGGGATTGTTCAGCCTAGAGAAGAGAAGGCTCTTGGGGAGACTGGAGAGGGATGTTTACAAGGGCATGTAGTGACAGAACAGGGTATAGTGGCTTTAATCCTAAAGAGGTTTAGATTATATTTTAGGAAGAAATTCTTTACTGTGAGGGTGGTGAGGCACTGGCACATTGCCCAGAGAAGTTCTGAATGCCCTATCCCCAGAAGTGTTCAAGGCCAACTTGAGTCTAGTGGGAAGGTGTCCCTTTTGGGACAGGGATTTGGAAGTGGATGGAATGTCAAGGTCTCTCCTATGAGTACATGTCTGGCAGCAACGACCTTTATCTCATTTTCTGAGCTAGCCAACATTTCTGGAGCTAAAACAAATAAGTACTTCTATTAATACCTGCTGTGACTTACCCTTATTGTTCTACAGTAGAAAATGTTCTCTACATTCACCTGATGATCTTAAATCCATTGTCAGTTTTTTCTTTGGATTTTATATTTTATTGAAACTCAAAGTTTTTGTCCAAGTAGAGGCTTTGAAAAGAACCGATTGCTTATATGGTGTCTCATATGTATGTTTTGTAGCCAGCTCTCTGTTCCTTATTCAAAATAAGAATATGAGAATAAATCACTACGCGAGTTTCTTAGTAAGTAAGAAGAGTAATAATTAACACTGATGTTCCTTTGTTTTAAATTGCTAATTGCATAAAATTTCAGGAGTGGTGTATGAGGCAGTTACATTTTACCTTTCTGGCAGTACTGTTTGATGTGATTTACTCCATTTTCCTCACAGCAATTACTGGGAGAGCTTTCAGAGGTAACTGAATTACTCTTCTGATACTGAGTCTCAAAAAATTACTCTGTTGAACTATGTAGTCACCAATTCCATAGTGCATGCTTGGTTCTTTTTGTAGCAGTGAATAGAAGTGATGGGATGAATGTGTGGATGTCCTCAAAAGATCTGGAGTTAAAAAAAGAAGAGTTAAAAAAAGAAATGTTAAATGTGATTCGAATATATAATTGGCTTTTGGGCACTGTTCAACAAAATGCAAAGTGTATTTCACTGTGGTTTCATCTGTAAATTTAGAATTTGAGTGATGCCTCCAGATTAATTTTGGTTTTCACTCCAGCAAGTTGTTTTGATGAAGTTTATGAGTGCAGTACAACATGTCTTTGAAACTGCTCCAGGCGCATCAGTTGAGAGCTACACTTGGTTTTTAGCTATCACTTTTTCTGGCTTATGATTGTAGTGATGATGCCTTGGTTTGTAATGAATCCTCTCTATCATAAAAAACTCCTACTTTTTCTTTGCATGTTTTTTTTAAGAAGATCAAGGCACATAAAGGTACGTTGTGGGGATAACAGTGAAGTGATCGGAAGCTGTGAACAAGATGAAAAAATGTGAATATCATTAGAACATTTTAATATTTGTGAATTTTTTTAAATCATTAACAAGATTTTGGATATAGCATAGTACATTTATCATAAATTATGGTATATTTGCTTTATACCTCGTAGGGCACTCTCTTCCCACCAAAGGGCAAATTTCATAAATATATTTTTTCTGCTTGTTCTCTTTTATATTATGCATTTCACTTTTCTTGTCATTTGACATTTCAAAAAGCATTGTCTTCACGCTGAAATAGTAGCGTACAGAAAAGTCATGATTATTTTCTTTTATCTCCCCACAATGCACCGCACAAGGTAGACACAAAACAACTGAGACTTGAATGCCTTTGAACAACTAAATGCTAAGATGAAACCAAAAAAAAATGTTTGTTTCAGTGACTGACTATTACAATTAAAATGAAAAATTATCTAAGGGAAATAAAAGACTGATTTCTCAGGCTTAATTGACTGGCTGCAGAAGCTGATGGGGTAAGTTTTCTGCTGGTGTGACTCGTCCAGCTGCAGTGGTCCCAGTTTACAGTCATGACAAAATGCCTTGTCCATCAGCTGGACTTAACTGAGTAGGAGATTCCTGTAGAAGGGCCGTTGTTGACATTTAATGAAAGTTTGATTGTTGTCAGGGCAGTGATCTGCTGTAAACCCTCTGCCTCCAAGGAAATAGGGACGGTTATTTCAGGAAGTAGCAATGAATCTGGGGAATGTACTCATCTATCTTCATACCAAAGTAAACAGACTTCTCATAACTAAGAAATGAGGCATTCCTATTGGGCAAACAAACTTTAATATTGAACTTTCAAGCTGTGTTAGTCCAAAGTTGCAGAGAGGGAACATTGTTAAACAGTGAGACAGGAAGTGTGAACTGTTTGAAAGAAAAGGGTAACATAGGTTACATATGGGCTTGTCTGTCATTGGGATTGCTTTGGGAAGATACTTGCACCTTCCTGTAATTGGTGCCATTCTAAAAGCAAAGAAGAAGAAATCCCTTCCTGAAATTACTTGAGACACCTGCTAGTTAGTTATTAGCAGTAAGATAATTTACATGTTTTTAGAACTTTGTGAGGAGGGAAAAGAAACAACAGCCCTATTCCAAGAATTGTGAAATTTGGGTATTGTTTTTTTTTTTTAATTGGATCATTGCATTGAGGTGATATGTAGTGATCACACTGACAGCTGAAAATGCACAGTGGAATGGAGAGGAGGAGAAGGAACCTCTTTAATACTGTCTGCAGTTCAAGAAACAATGTGTTATCCAAATCCTATTGACATTTGTAAGTTTAAGCCTTAGTTGGGCTTTGGTTTGGCTGGGTATATTCATTTTTCACTGTTTTTTTTTTTTACATAACATCTCTAAAATACACATTTTTACACTGATGAAGTTCAGTAATTCAGAAATTTTGAATGCTATTAAAAAGTGCCAGGCAATAGAGGTTTGGATTTAAAAACAATTTCATTTATAGGATTCGTATGTTTGAAAGAAGGAAGGGTATTTCGGATGATTCCATTGCTGTGAGCTTTGTGTCCCACAGAGAAGGAAATTGATGGCGAACATTGATGCCACATCAAGTTTTTGCAAATTTTGGACGTATATCTGTCAAGTAAGATGCCTTTGTGTAATAAATGACATCAGTTGGTGCAACGCATCCTAGCAGAAACCTGAGTTTGATGTCAAGATTTTGTTGTCGAACTAAGTCTCTCTACATCTTTCCAGAAACAAAGGACGGACTATGTAGGAAAACAATCTGATCCAGTTCCTGCTACTCCTTCACCACCTCCCACACCTGCTCCTGTCCCCGTGGCTGTCCCCCTCCCTCCCAGTGCACCAGCACCTATTCCAGTTCCCGTGCCCAAAGCGCCAGCAGCCGTCAGCCGCCAAAGCAGCACCTCCAGCGACAGCGGTGGGAGTGTTGCACGAGACACCCAGAGGCAGAAGCAAATTCCTGTGGATCGTAAGTTTGTCTAAGGGACGAGACAGAAAGAATTTCTCCCATTCCTGTGTGTTTTGCTTACTCCTGAAATTTCTTAAAATTGTGTTTCAGGTAAAATTTTAATCAAAAAATTTAATTTTAACACTGTGGTTAAAACATAGATTTTCTGTGTTTGTTCTGACGTTCCATAATCATATTGGTAAGTAGGGACAGAACACTTCAGCACTTGTCCCAGTTCTAAATCCTCGCCTTTTATGAATGTCAGGAGTCTCCAGTCAGTGGCTATTAACACTAGGAATGCCTATGCGGATATCCTGGCTAATGTATATTTTCCACCTAAACTCGCTGCTGTGAGTTTACAACCTAAATGCTTTTAAAATCAGTTACACTGTTTTTACACTTCAGTGCATGAACATCCATAGTGGATGCACCCTTCTAAAATGTATCCAACGCTTGCAAGACTTACAAGTGTTGCTGATGCGTAGAACCATGTTGTAACAGTGTTGTTGGACTCTCATCTTATGATGAGCTCCCCCTGGCTTGGTCAAAGCAGCAGCAACTGGCAAGCCATGGAACTTTCATACCCTTGTCTTACGAGGTAGCTCTTTAGCTGGAAGAACTTGATAATGCACATCCAACAGTATATGGCTGCCATGAACAGTTCTGATTAAGGTCACCTTGTAAATATAAAGCCCAGCCAATGCTGAGGTGTGACTGAAAAGCAGGTTGGGCTGGAAGAACTTATGTAGTCAGTAATTTTTGTCCTAAATTGCTTAAAAAGCAGTGTGATTGTTTGGCTTTGGAATAACTGAAACATGTAGGCAAGTATTTGCTATGGCTTTTAAAGAAAGAGTTGTTACAATAATGAGCTTTTTGTAGTTCAAGAGTTGACAGCTTTTCCCATCCTCTGCCTCCCTGCCTTATCAGAAAATCCTGCTTCTGCCTAAGGTTAGAAACTGCATTGAGCATAAGCCTTTCTGGGGTAGGGCTTCTTTCCCCCTGTCTCCAGTGGATGGGAAGTGTGCCTGTGTAGATAATCAGACACCTGGCTGAGGACAAGCTCTTGCCTAAGCTCTGAACTCAAGAAGGCTCTGAGACCCTTTTAATATATTCACCTAAAGGACAGTCTGGCTGGAAATTATAAATGAAGAACAGCCTGGCAGGAAGAACAGGCTTCACTGCTGTTTCCCAAAGAAACAGTAGGGCCAGCTCCTGCCTTAGTCCTATTTTGGGCAGTTTGTAACTTAAATAAAATCGGAAACCCAAGCAGTTACAAAATATGTGAAAAGTGAGAGTGAATTTCACACACACACGTGCACAAAAATGATGATAATTTTATTTCCATGTAAGGACTTTGCATGCCACAGCTTATCTATGTCTTTGAATCCATGAAGGCCTTCTCTGTCCACCTATGGAAAACGAGGAGACCGTCCTGGCCTCAGGTACAGGATGTGAGGTGTGAAGGATTGCTGTAGATTAGGTGGTTACAAAACATCTCTTGCCCTCTCAAGCCCAGTTAATGGGCTTCAGGTACGTCAAAGTCCTTGCAGAAAAGGTCCCTCTCCAAAGGTGATGGCCAAACCCCACCTGTGCACCTGCAGCCCCAGTGCCCACCTGACTCCTGCAGAGAACAATGCAGAGCCTGCTCCACACCCAGGGTGTCTCGTTTATTTCTGACAACACATCTAACAACAGTAAAAATCTGTTATCCAACAACTAAATATTTGTCTTTTGATACAGTCTTGGTCTAGATTAAGTATAAGTGTTTCAAAATCTGTGTAAATAGAAGGAAAATAGCAATGTTCTCTCTCTCTTCCTGCTAGGGAAAATAACGGATGCATGCTTCAATAACATTGCCTAAAGGCTTTACTTGTATAACCCATTTCAGATTTTCACATGTATCACTGAGCACATGTCACTTGGGCTTCTGATTCACACTGGTGGGGGGGAACCCTACACAACAGGGCCTGAATGCCTGAAATATTATACTAGATATATTTTGTCCACTTTGATCCTGGGGCTACTTTGTTAAAGAAAAAAGAAAATGGCTAAACCGAAGTTTTTTTCTTTTTTTTTTCTTTTTTTTTTTTTTGCTGTGGTGATTAAAAAAAATAATCCCAGAGGCCTTTGTAAAGCTTGTTTTTTATTTGTGTAACTGCCTAGAGATGTTGATCCCTGGAGAGGTTTTGAGAGAATATAAAAGGAAAAAAACCATTTTTGCTATCTTACATTTTTTTCATATTGAAGTTATGTTGTTTTCTTCTGTTCTTATCAGTGTAATGGGAGAAAAGGAATAGCTTTTGCCATGTGAGTGCATCAGAGAAGGTGCTGTAGTTAGTTTGTGTATCAAAGTGAGAAGGTTGAATAAATATCGCTAAAAATATCTTGGCAAGGAAATCCTGAGAATTTTTGAGATAATTTGTGTTGCTTGTCAATGGATTTTTATAGTTACTCCAAAGTTTCAGCACAGAGAGGTTAACTGTGCTAAATCAGTGTCTTCTGTGAGCTCAAAAAAGTATTTACACCCTTTTGGATGCTACCTATTTTAGTGAAGTTATCCAAAGAAATTTCTGTATGCATTTTAAACAATTTTCAGTGTCGTTATAATTGATTTTGTTGAAATGGCTGGAAAAGCATTTCAGTTTGTTACCTGCAAATGACCAGCAACTGAACTAAATGCTTCGGACAAATGGGTGCTGGGGAATAGGGAATTCATACAGTTTTGTTTGAAACAAACAAACAAACAAACAAACAAGCTCTTGCCCATGAGAAGAAGTATTTTTTTTTCTCTTTCCCTTTTTTAGTGGAAAATGTGACAATATTTCAGCTAACCAGTCACTCCAGGCTTGGAGTCAATTCAAATTTCTTAAAATGCCTTCAAAAATGTGACTACTGTAATAGCTCATTAAGTGTAATGAGTGATATGTGTCAGCAGCTGGGAAATACTTTTCCCTATGTTGATTTGCATTAAAAACTTGAACTTTCAATTAAAAAAAAAAAAAAAACGTTTGTGGAAAGTACTACCTTTCCACAGCGTAAGCAATCTTATAACCTTCTTCATAATTTTTTGTTTTCATTTTAAAAACATGACACTTGTAGTTGAACAAAGGCAGCCTACGCCAATTGAATAACCCTCCATGCCTGTTTTCCTCTGCAGCTTGGGTGCTGTCAGACTGATCTGCACCTCTGCATGACATCCAGCTCATATCTCCTTTCTAGGGTCTCAGTTGAATTCTGTTTGTGTTTTTATTTTTTGCTTTTGTTTTCCTTTGCAAAGAGAGGATTGGGAATATTGAAATGTTCCTGGGGGGAAAAGGAGAACAATAATTCAATCAGATATAGTGAATGAATCTCTAAATTAGGAAGAAAGTTTAAGGTTTACAGTAGAGTATAAGAAGAGACCTGGCTTTGAGAAAGCAACCTTGAGAATAACTCCTGTGGGACCTCTCTCTCTAGGCAGGAAATCGCAGATGGAGGAGGTGCAGGATGAACTTGTTCACCGCCTCACCATCGGCCGGAGCGCTGCCCAGAGGAAGTTCCATGTGCCACGACCCAACATCCCGGTGGTTAACATCACTTACGACTCCTCCCCTGAGGATGTGAAAGCATGGTTGCAGTCCAAAGGATTCAACCCTGTGTAAGTCTGAGGGCAAATGTCAGAAGACTTCTTTAAATCATTCTCCTGTCGGTAGGTAGGATGTGGTCTGACCACTTTTTAAAATCAGGCAGCCTCCTGAAAGTCAAGAAATGTCAACTGCACTCTTGGAAAAAATACTCTGCTTTTACCTATATATATACACAAATACACATATATTTATATATGTAAGTGTACCTAAGATATATATAAATAAAAATACATGTCAGTGTGGTTATAGATCTACAGAAGTGTAGATATTTATTAGCCTCCACCAAAAGGTGGTGCTTATAACAAATACTCAAATGACTTTAGCAGTCCTGTTGTATAAAAGTTTTTCTTAATTTAGTAGCCCTACTTGAGGCAATGTGTGATGAAGACAACCTACTTCTCTCTCTTGGCTGGTGAATTTTTGCTTATTTCTTGTTTGTTCCCTTGGTGTGCCCCCAGGACTGTCAACAGCCTTGGTGTGCTGACAGGTGCTCAGCTTTTCTCCCTCAATAAGGAGGAACTGAGGACTGTTTGCCCAGAAGGGTCGAGAGTCTACAGCCAAATTACGGTACAGAAGTCTGCCTTGGAGGTATGGATAACCCTTCTTACTGACCTAATCTGGCTCGCCAGTTTTGAATCTGTTCAAGTAAATAACTGTTTCTGTAATGCAGATGGCTTTTTCTCAGTTCCCATCACGTTGATGAGCATTATTTCTATCTGAGTTATTTGGTATTAATTCATTGCAACAGAGGTCCAGAAAGCATTAGAAATAGTACTCAAGTTTAAGACATTTTGTGCTGTAACCAGACTGAAGGAAGTCAAAATAAGCCAAAAAGAGCTTTGGAGGAAACAATAGGAGAGAGTAAAATGCCCTTTCTTTTTCTTCTTGCTTTGTCTGGTACTTGGAGAAACAGGTACTTTTAATGGTGGTGTGTTAGTTTTGCTTTTTCATTGTAGGGAAGATTTGATCTATTAAGACATGAGGAAGTGGTAGAGCTCACTGTTGAATCTAGGGCCTTACAGTCAAACCTTGTGGCACCTGCACTGGAAGGTTTCTAAGAGTAGCAAACACTTTGGACACTGTGCTACCAGAGTTACTGAGTAAAGGATAAAGTGTTGTATCTCCATATTTATTGCTCTGCAGCAGTTTGCTTTAATTACAGTAGTATTGTTTCTTAAACACCTTAAAAGCTTGTATACAGAGCTCTGCTGAGGACAGTGCTTGCCAATTTTTAAACCAGTAGAATTAGAGAGGCACATACTTCTTTTAAAACACTGTGGCAAGTGGAGAAATGGACTTGATAATGTCGAGGTTACACTAACCCTAATGAGAAGCTATATTCTCCACATCCCATTTAAAAGAAAATCTTGAAGTTTAAGATGTTTTTCTATCCTCTTATAAAGCTGAGACTGTCTTGCTTGAATGATTTTACGCATTCACTGCCAGGCACAGTTTTAAAGGTAACTTTAAGATGATGTATATTTTACAATTTACCTGATCAGTGTGGATCAGAGAGCACCACTTTCCAACATTGTTAAAATTGCTTTATTCCTTTCTTCAAGCCCTATTTTCCTGTGAGAGGGAGAAATATTTCACCTTCATTCTTAGGAATATAAGTCACTACAGCCCAGAGCAATCCATTATTTCCTAGTGAAAATATATGCGTAGTTTGAATTTTGAACGTTAACAATCTCATGTCATTTTTGTAAGACTGCTGTATACTGAGAAGGAAGTGCTTTTGTAGTGGAAGTTGGTTTGAAAAGCAGAGATGCACAGGATTGGAGGGATCTGTCCTTTTTTCCCTCCATGCTGCTATTCTGCTTGCCTCAGTTAGGTCTCACTCTGCAGGAAACTGAGAAGTCCAAACTTGTCCAATAAGTGATTCTCTGTATTGATAAAGTATTAATAAAAGGGCACGGACAGTTTAACAAGATCATTCCATTTTGCTAGTGATAAGGTAACTGAAATATTTATTTCTGCCTTGATATTTGAGGTTTAACTGAATAATTTCAGAACTTCTGCAATACCTGGTGACTTTAGCCTCTTATTTGTTGAATTTTATCTTCAAAGGAATTGCATCTTCGTTTCTCTCACTATAATATTTCAAATCATAGAGTTAAGGAAGGCTGTTCTTGTTTAAGAGTGGCTATGGGAATGCGCATCACAACAAAATGTCTACATGTGACCCAGCAAAGATGAGCTTTCCTGTTCCAAACAGGGCTATGTTCTTATTGCTCAAACTGGAAACACTTCTAATAACAGAAGCATTTAAGCACTTGTACCAGTGGCAGGCCTATTTTACAATTGAATGCTGTTCATAAGCAGTTACTGGGTTATGGCTTTGACCACCATAATTGTCCTACATGATTAATGAGTGCCAAATTTTCATTAAGTTCTCTGGCATCCTTTGTGTAGTGCTTGTGGTGTCATATTGCAGTAAATGCCCTGGGTATTAAATACAAATAGCAATAAGAGCCAGAGGCAAAGCAAACCCACGCACTCTCTGGCACTACAGAACTCTATGCCTTATCTTTCCTTTAATTTCTACTCAGGATCTTCCACAAGTGTTTCTGGATTCAAACCATTTCTGCAACCCGGGCCTAACTTTTAGATTTGGGGCTGCATTCCCAGATACGAACAACCAGATCTTCCCAGTTTCTTTTTAGTGTCCTTCTACCTCAGGCAGGAGAATTTTATAATATTATAATTGGAATTGCAGTTGTTGTTGGAATTTAATAATTTTACCCTTATGATGAAGCAAATTAATAGGTACCACACTTTCAATCGTTATACTTTATTTTCATGGTAACTCCATTCAGCTCTGAATCACACCAGAGTTTAAAGCATCCAAGGAACTCCCAGTGGAGCTGTGTGGCCCCTGTATGAACATGACCAAGTAACAGACTGCAAGTGCAGGGAAGGTGTTTTGGCGTTTAAGGCTTTCTGGGCCTGACCAAGCAAAAGCTGAAAGATAACTGTGTGAGACCAGTGTGTCAAGACAGCAGAGAGCTGGTCATAGCCAGGGCCAAACACCTCCTTTCTGCCAGAGGAAATGGTGGTGGCCAGCAGGGGTGTGCTGGGAGGAGGCAGGATGTACCATGCTCTGTGTCCTGATCACAGTATCCCTCTTGGAAGCTCTTTCTGGGGCCGTACCAGAGAGCTGAAGTTGACCTTATATACCAAGTACAGGACATTACAGCAGCTTGGCTGGTCATACTTACTTCTAATTTACATGGTTTTACTTTTTCGTTGCGAGTTGAAAATATTAATAGCCTCCATGATTATGGGGGGGTTATGTGTCCATTACCTTAACTGCTGCTGAGCATTGCAGGCTCTGGTGTTGGAAAGTGCTAGAAAAGATAAGTGTAGAGACACAGTATCCTGAACACCACTTCTGTAATCTCCATAAGGGAACACTTGAGTTCCACATTCTAAATCTCCTTCTGCCCCATCAGTGGGAAGCACAGGCACACAACACTTTAGAAGTGAAAATGGTTTCTGTCCAATACATATATCAAATTGCCTGGAAGAACAGCTTATTCTCTTTGACACCTCACTGAAAGGAATGACCCAGGCACAATCCCAGAACTGGGATTGACTGATGGAGTTTACCTCATGATCTGGTAAGAGACTAAGCTGGGTAAATCACTA
Source organism: Empidonax traillii (assembly GCF_003031625.1). Classification (NCBI taxonomy): domain Eukaryota; kingdom Metazoa; phylum Chordata; class Aves; order Passeriformes; family Tyrannidae; genus Empidonax; species Empidonax traillii. The sequence goes on from NW_020955498.1 coordinate 843,607, forward strand.
TGGCCAAGGTCTAGCAGGATGTTCCAAAAGTTGTATTCCTAAGAACAGCCCTAGGCTGCTCAGCTACGCTGTCCCTCACCTCTGAGTACGATGTGCCGGTTGTGCTGTGCCACCTGTGTATTGCAGTTAGTTTAGTCAAGCAGCTTTTCAAGCTCATCAGTCATGTTGTCATTGATTTTATCAGGAGGGCAAACTGTTTCAGCTTGGGCTGCTCAGTTATTTTCAGAAAAATATTTCTGTGTGACCCCTGATAAAGCATGTTGTCGGGTATCTGCTGATCTTTTTTATGCATGACTTCAGTGGTGGGTGACTGCTGCACTTGCTCTGTATCTAAAACCAAAAAGGGCAAGGACAGAATGAATTAAGACAAATAAAACTGCTTTCTCGCCTTCAGAGAATCACTTATAAGTCCCCTGCTTTACCCTTCCACTCTGGGAGAAGAGAGCAATGGTAATTTAAATAGAAGGAACATTGTAGCCTCCCTCCCTGTGCACACCTAACCTGTCTGGCCAGGTAATGGCACCAGATAATGCATTGTAATGGATATAATGGGATAAATCTAAATTAAAATGTATTTAATAGGATACATTTTCAGTATTCAGAATCAGCTGAACGATTTTCCCCTTAACAGTCCTGGAAATTCTTTTACAGATTTCAAAAACAGTTTCTGCTTCCTTATTCAGAGGCCATTTTAGAAGCTTTGAAGTTTTGAAGGTCATGTCATAGCCAAATAATACAGTAGCAGATATGGCTCTTGCTTTATAATCCCTTGGTTTTATTCAAAGTCATGCACACTTTGGGAAGTTCTGCTCTAGTGGATATGTGTCCCGGCCCTGCTAATAACTTCATTTATGTTGTCAAAGCAATCTGTTTGCAGCTAGCTCAGCAGACCTGTTTTTCGCTCTTAAAAGGTGAAATAAAGCCAGGTCCTCACAATACTTCACTGTTCCTAATATTGTGATATGGTTCAGTTCCAAATACTGTGCTACAAGTTTGAAACCTGTGTCTCTGAGCGGCAAATGCAGATGGTGTATCGTGTAATGTGAGTGACTGGGATTGAATCCTTGCTTAGGCTTTGGCTGTGCAGTCCCACGTGTGTGTTTGAGCTCTGTGTTTACATAAATCTAAAACCATCAAGGATTTCTTTTCAGTTTTTTTAATTTCTAAATATTATTGCCCTGATTTTTAAGTACTCAAAGGTGGAATCCTAACAAACTTGCTGACCTTTAAACCTGCTTTTGCTGAAGCCATGTTTCACCCCATACATATCCAACACTTCCAGGGCCTTGTGTGAGAATTAAGGCGAGCTCACACTTTTAATCTGCAGGCTTTTTCTGATCTGTATTTAAGGGTAGTGTAAATACTTTCTTACTGGAGCTGCAAGGTGAGTTTAATTTGTTCAAAAACCCATCTTAATAAAATAAATGCTGTAAGAGTAATGTCATCACGTGCCAAAACCACAAATAAACTCTTTTTCTTTTTTGTTTATAGGCAAACAGTGGCAGTTCAGAACTGCAAGAAATTATGAGAAGACGACAGGAAAAAATCAGTGCAGCTGCCACAGATTCAGGTGTGGAGTCCTTTGATGAAGGGAGCAGCCACTAAATGTGTTTCCTCTTTTCTTTAATTCCATTGTCCATAGCATCATACCATCCAGCTTTGCTTTAGGAAGCAGTGAAGGGGAATGTCTTACTATATTGTAACTTAACTAGCCAACATAAAGAAAATTTACAGTAATCTCCACAGAAGTACCTGCTGCTGCCCTCTCATCATGAAAAATAAACAGATGAGAAATTCAGTGGAGCTTCCTGGCAGGTGAAAATATTGGTACATGATTCATTCACACCCAAAGATGAGTCTTGGCTTTATGGAATTAACGTGACAGATAAATTGTCGCACATCTTTGTGATTCATCTGAGGGAAGCTGAGCCAGCAATAAAAAAGCATTTGACCCCTTCAGTAATTATAAGATTCTGAATCCCATCTCTTGCTGTAGTGTGCAATTATGTCTTTTTGGCTCAGTCTTTCTTGTCATGCATTTGGCTGCAGGACATTTACTTAAGTTGTCGATGCCGGCAATTGGAGAGGAAATGTTTAGAGAGTGAACAGCAGCCCAGCATAGACTGAATCTTTCTTCCATCACTCCCAAGATGTTTTACTACTAATGATGCTGTTTATTGCAAAATAATACTCTGTACATTGATTTTATCAATGCTTCACCCGTGATGAACTATAATATTGCACAAGAAGGAATAACTAGAATATAGTAACACAGCTCAAAGAGGTGGCGAGGTCTGCTGTAGCTGGCCATGCAACAACTCACAGTACATTTTTTTTTTTTTTAATATACTTGCATTTTTTTTTTGCCTGTAACTTAACCCATCAAAAGAACAGTGTGTAATCTAGACTCCTCTGTGTGTTGATCCCAGATATCAGTTTTTTTCCTTATGTAAAAAACTATTGTTCCTTTATAAATGTAATCTTTTGGGAAAGCGGATTCCTGGAGGCAAAAGGGGGAAAAGAAGAGGAAACATCCTTTCCAGAAAATGTTATTTTTGAAGATGAAATCATTTTTGTCACAAAATGTTCTGTTATGGTCATGTGATTTTATATATAATATATTTATTATATATAATATATAATATCACCTAATTTAGACAAATTTAATCATCTAGTTTGATTTTCATAGTGCCTTTTTCACATGAATCAGCTTAAAGTCTGCAATAAATAGTATTTCTTGTCTGTTAAATTGTTGTATCTTTGTGGCTACAAAGACAGTATTGAAATAAGAAAGAAAGCTTGATTTTTGCCATTAGTTTACTTTTCCTCTGCATACTAGGGAAGAAAAGAATCCTACTCATTTTTCACAAAAGAAAAGATTAAATTCTTAATAAAGTTAAGTGCCATTTATTGTAAATGCCCTCACAAATACTACTTCTGTGTGTTGGTTATGTGTCTATGTACATTTTTACATTTAATATATATTCTTTATGCCTGTCTGCATAAGCATAGTCTTATTCAGAAATGGGTCAATAAGTAATAAATCCTAAACTGAAGACTTCAACTGCCATAGGAATCACTAAAAAATGGATTCTTGTCTTATCCAGTGAAAGAAGCAATGATTATCAATTGTTTTCTCCCTCTAGGAAACTCTTTAACCAGCACACCTGCATCTTGACTACATTCAACACCTATACAGAGCTTTAGGGGAAAAATTGTCATTCTCACTCATTGCCTGTCATTAAATGCCAAGCCCAGATCTCCAAAGGCTTGGTATATTCTCTTACTCAAAATTCCTTCTTCCCCACACTTTCTTGTCAGCATCCATAGCCAGCCTGGAGAGCGGAGCTGTGAAGCTGCTCTCACTTGTAAGTAGAGGTGTAGGAAACTCTTTAAAAGGTCTTTGAAATTCCTGTTTAAAAATTAGTCCCTGTCTTTTCTCATGGAAATTATGTCTGATTCCATTGAAAGCATTGTGGCAGTAACCTGCACCTCTATTCCCCTGCTAATTACCAAAATAAGAAGCCAATATTCATCCTCTCTGCAAGCTTATTCTAGCATTCAGCACATGGTTGGCTTTTGCCCAGAAAGAGGCATCAGTTCTGAGACTTTTCTGACTTTGTGGAGTTTGGCATGCCAGGGTCTCAGTGGAAGGACCCATGGCTCATCTCTGAGAGAAAAGAGGTGGCTTCACAGTTGGGGTTTTTTTTTGAATCTGGATTTCTGTGTGGCTACTGTTTAGAAAGAGGCAAACAAGTTTGAATGTGCTTATGTGCTCAGAGGCATCTTTGGAGACATTTGGGGGAGGGAAAAAGGAAACCCCTTCCATATACTAAAGAGATAAGCAGAATAATCTGGGATTGGTTATTTTGTATCTTTTTTCATAGTTTTTAAATTAGCTACTAATGACTTAACAAGCCAGTACAACTTCAGCTGTATTTTACCCTTTAACTTTGCTGAACTAACTTTTATGATTTCTGTGTTACAGTCTGTGAAATCTGGGGCCGAGGCAGCTATTTCCCTTTTTGCTGGAATTTCCTTGATGGTTTAAAAGCACCACAAGGAACTTCACCCCTGTGCTGTGCAGTTTTTGAATTTTGAGTTTGTTGGCAGTTATAAGAAATCAAAAGAAGATCTCATCTGGGGTTCCTCAAATGAAAATGTTTACTTCAAAATATTCAGTGCTTTAAATGAAAACAGTAGCAAAATGTAGTGTTTCATTCAAAATGTTTTCTTTGGGATTTGAGCAGTGAGGCTTATTTTATAATACTAATATTAAAAGGATGTGATACATGAAAAATTCCTGAAAAGGAAACAAAACCGGTTTTTAAATGTCAAAGAAAGTGCCTTACTAAATGTTTGATAACATAGGGACTACTTTACTAATTTGCTACCAACAAGCTGCCTTTTTAATTGGGTGGAGGGAGAGTTTTAGCACCACATGTTCACTCAGCAGTTTTATGCTTTCAGAGCACAAACCTCTAACATCAGCAAGGCACTTCTTCCCACCCCTTTAGGCTGCCTGCTCCCTTGGGGTGTCATGGAGAGAGCAAACCACTGTGAAACCTCCCATTTAATTCAGAAAGAACATTTCTAACCAATACTGATGGATGGAACAGTTTAATTACCATCTAGCAATTCAAATGTTAAACAGTGCTTCATTCAGAGAAATTGTGATCTGTGAGATTTTATACATATTTGTATTGCTCCAAAGCACTGTGCTGTATAAACGTTGGTGTGTTTGGAGGAGTCTGGGAAAGAAAGTGCAGAAATCAATGGTTACGACGCAATAGATATCCAAAATGGTATGACAGTCTGGAATGTTCAGTGCTCCCAGTGATTTGAGTGTATTCTTCAGTGTTTGTGAACCTCTGAAAGCATCTCTTGAAGGGCTTTGCTGGACAGTAACAAACATATAACTTTAAGATGTGAAGTCCTTCTAATTAGGAAACCTGTTATCACAAAATTTTTATTTTGTTTCTGTTGTGGGAAATGAAGGCATTTTGAGTTTTCAGCTTTTTAGGTCATATGCAGAAGCAAACTATTAACTTGAATACTAGACCCTTGTCCAAACAAGTATCTCCATTCATTTTCCTGGGCTGTGTCTCATGCACAAGGGAGTCATGATTATGGGAAGTCATATTTCTGGCCTAACTACTGCTTTATAGGAGCCCAGGCTTTTTATTATATTCTCCCTCAACTGTGAAGTTTGTGTAGTGTCCAAAACAGCCCTGTATAAGGATTGAGTCTGATATATCAAGAGTATTTGAGGAAATACTTCTGTCTCAGCCTCCACCTTTGCATACTTCCCAAAAGCATCAGGTATGGGAAGTGCAAACATGAGGGACTCTGTATTGGGTTCTGTGTTTATTTCACAAACATGTTGAATTTCTACTGTGGCTTTGTTAATTTTTTGCAAGTAAGTGACTATTTAACTGTCTTTGGCTCTCCTGTACCTTCTTTGAGTTTCTCTGAGTTGCTTAGGTTGCAGCTTCGGCCTTTAACTACTTCCTCAGCATTCAGACCAAAATGACTATCAAAATACTAGTCTGTGCTTCTACTCCTTGACCTTTGTAGTTTAAACGAGGAGATGAAAGAAAATAGGGAGTCTTCCTAGATGTTTCCTAGCCACCACAGCAGAAAAGCTCGGTCATCCCTTGCACACAGAGCACATTAACAACTTCAACCACAAGAAGTGGCTGAAAGCAACAGCTTTTGCTGCCACTATGAAACCACAGTTTTCACACAAGCCCTTTAAAAAGTTAGAAGTGGGAGGGAGGTATTGTGACACTGTGGTTAATGAACAAAGGGAGGGAAGGGCCATTTTAGTGCACAGGATGATGATGTTGATTATTTGACAGGGGAAATTTGTCGTCTTTTGGTGTAGAAAAAAAAACAAACCAAACACAACAAACAGTAAAATGAAGTAAAGCACAAGTAAGGCTTCCCAACTTGTTCTTAATCCTTGTGTGAGTTTTGAAGGAAACAGTTCTGAAGACCCAAGGATGTCAGGGCTCACTGCATAGGACATGCTAAGAGAGGCAACACTTCCGCACATGGCTCTAAAAACTTCTTAGCACTTCTAAATCCTGTTCTTAGGTTTACTTGTTTGCTGCTTCCGTGGCAGCAGACACAGAATGAGGCAACAGGAGAAAACCTGCCCTGGTTTCGATGGTCACTCACTGTGCAGAGCTGCTTTTACAGATATCTGGGTCAGCAGACGCTGTAAGAGCAGCAGATCAATACCACAGTGTCAGCAGAGCTATGGACATGAAACTCATAATTCAAAAAACCTTCTACCAAACCTGAAGCTCCAGCCAGCTTTACAGCTGTGATGACTTGAGAGTTTTATTCTGACCGATGCTGGAAACAATATTAACATGTAGAATGTGTCCAAAACATTCTTTTGACAAGGTAAAACCAAAAGTATGATGTGTCAATTCAGGCTAAATGGCTCTGCATTTAGCAGAGTGTTCTGAACCATATAATCTTCCAGACTTGTTTGTTCCTTTAGTTATGTGTTGAGTGCTGGGAGAGGTGGTTTCCACTGTCATCCCGACATGCCCGCTTATGCAGTTTTGCATACTACGTGGAGTAGGAAAAGGTATTTTTATGAAGGAGCTTTCATTGTAATTGATTTTGTGATTAAGTAGCTATTAAAGGCAAAATACACACCTGTTACTGTGCAACTGGAATAATTTCTGACATGCATTCAAAAACTGTCTAGTAAATTCAGGCTATTCAGGCAGTGCTGTTTGCAACAATGTGATTTTGGCATCTTTGCAGCAATCTTGTCCCCTGTCATGTTCAGCCAAGCTTCTGTTACAGCCAGCTCACACTGCGATATTTTGTGGGCACATGAATGATTTAGAATTAACCTGCTTACTCTGGTCTGTGATACAGAATAAATACAGACTCAGAGGGCAATGGCCAGGAGGAGGCTGTACATAAGAAAGAACATTTGTAGGGTTGTTTTTTTTTGTTTTTTTTTT